>NC_040036.1:55960923-56000891 GCF_003713205.1 Coffea eugenioides | reverse complement strand
GTTTATACAATTAGCAAGTCATGAGGGAAATTATAAAAATATAGCACATAGGTGCCACAAAAGTACTTTTAGTCACATACGACTAAAGTAAAGTCAAGTGCCTCAAAAGTAGGCCACACAGTCAAACAAAAATACAATGGCCTTAGCACTAGCATCACCCCAACTAATTCTAACTATATCAGTCAAAAGGTCGGTCACTCTAAGCCTAGTCCTCAGGGGCTATCAGGTGGAACTTCCTCCTCAGGGTCCTCCTCTGGATCCTCCTCCGGATCTTCCTCAACGCCCTCCTGAACTGGACTCTATACAGCTTCCATCACCTCGTCAATCAGCATAGTAGCATCGGTCATGATCCCGGAAACCCGATCACGGACCTCCTCACCTATCCTAGTAAGTCGAGCCCTAACTCTTTGAAACTCATTATGGGTGACATCAACCATAGCCACCTCGCTTGTCAAAGTCTCCTCCAACTCAGCAATCCTAGCACTCTGAGCATTCACCATAATGTTTAGCTCCTCTACCTCCTGGAGCAGATCTCGGTTGGCATCCACCAACTGACATCGCTCATCGTCAAGAGCAAACATAAGGTGGTTCGGGTAAGCATGTGTCCTCATACAGACACACCTGGGAAACCTAGTAGAAGGTGAGTAGCATACATGAGCTCCTTCGCCCCGTGCGTTATAGTAAATGGATCTAAGAGACTCTACATGGCCATTAGCATGACCATTACCATCAGCAGCAGGTCCTCCGTTCCCATTCTCCATCCCTGCAAAACAACCACAATTTCTAGATTAGAAACTTAAAGTTATGAATTCGCTCAAATATAACTTAGGGTATGACTAAGTTATCTCATCTCAAATCTTAAGGGTAAAGTCTCTAATATATTTTCCAAATAGATCTCTAACCTAGAGCTCTGATACCAACTGTGACGCCCCCACTTTTCCCTAAGGCGAACCAAAGGGTATCGGCGGGACGCCTATCCAACTCTCACCAGAACTCAATACGATACCAGTTCAAACTTAAAGATACAATACTAACAATGACATCGGAATAAAAGTACGAAGTCATTTCCATACATGAGCATTCAACCTTACATCACAAGTTCAAGGTACATCTCCTTTTCAGTATATACAACTTCCGAATTGTCTAGTCAAATACATTCAAATCCCTAATTGAAAGTTCAACCAAAAGGCTTCTCCGAGTGTCACTCCATATCGGTTCCTGTTAAGGAAAACAAATTTACGGGGTGAGCGATTGCTTGTGATGCCAAGAAACACGCATGCAAGCACGTTGTCCAAATAACAATCCATTTAACAAGTAAAATAGTAACATTCAAGTAAATAACAATTTGGGCGAGGAAATAGACAGAAACAATTCAAGGATATGGAAGCTCTCAGGAGCTAAGTTCCACTTGTTTTGTCAATGCTCGATCAATTACCTCCCCGCGATGACACTCCGTCAACCGAGCCGGTATTTAGTCAATAAAAACTTCACTTACTCGTTCCCCGTTCAACATTACATACCCCAGTACCGAGCCCGTTCTTCTTTTATATAAGGCGATACTACTCAAATATGCCAAACAAGATCTCTCAATAAATCAAACTTATGTTTTTCTCATGGCTCGCCAAGGTTTCCGACCAACCCCATGTCGGCTCGAGTCCAAGGTCGGTTAGTGAGATTTGGGTGTCCCCCCATTATTACCAATAAGAGTCGAGGAGATTCACTCCAAGCGACTTATGCAACCATAGCATAACTAATCATTGAAACACTTCACTTAAATTTTCACTTCAAGTAATTCATTTCAAGTAATTCAAATATACTTCACTTAAATGAGAACGAGTGCGATAAAGTACACACTCGACTCAGCATTTTCATAATACTTAATCACTAATAACAATTAAGCATGTAACACTTTTCACACACTTGACACTCACCTAGTCAAAATGAGAGAGTGGTACTCAATTCAAGTGTTTAAGCGTCCGTTGTGAGGTCCTATTGAAAATCTCTTTGAATACCTGAGTAAACAATAATTACTTATCACACACTATCGTTTAAGAACCCCCCCCCCAATTATCAAGGAAGATTGTACTCTTGTACAATCTAAGAAAATATCACGAAAATGAGCCTTAATTATTCGTAAATCGAGACTCAAAAGTGGGGTTTAGTAATACAAGAAAAAACTGATTTTCATCTTTGAAATCAAGTGTAAAATGGTCAAGTAATATTGAAGAGAAATGGAGAGTTCTAAAAACTCAATTCCCTTCAAGTTCAGAAATTCCAGATTTGAGGTGCATTCTTTGAAAAATCATATCTCACTCTCTGTAAGTCCAAAATTGGAAACCTTGGTACCGTTGGAAACTACTTCTAAAATACTAAAAGTTCCTAGAAGACACTTTTTCATGATTCTAAATGGAAGACACTCAAATTTCAGTTTAAAGCTACTAACTTGCACTTCCAAGACAGATTCGGGGTTGATTTTTGGTAAACTTTGGAAATTCGGCAAAATTCACAGAATGTGAACTAACCTCTAAAATTTGAAACTTAATTAAAGTTACAATCAAAGTTTAAAACACAACAAATAGAACAAGAATTGAAGTTTTGAGCGCCAAGATATAGTAGCTCAAAGTTGGTTTAAAATGAAGACCATTGGGCAATTTTCCAGATTTGAAACATAAACTTTGGGACTTCAGTTGGGCATCGAAATGGACTTGGAATGGTACCAAATTTGGTATGATTACACTACCTTATAAGGGCTACTCCTCTGTCAAATTTCATGGAAAAATTCATATGAGAAGTCAGTTAACAAGACCACTAAAGTTCTAGGAATTTCCAAGACAATTCTGCCTTATGCTTCCATTTTCCTTTTTCGAACCTTTGGCCAAAGAAATCATCTCAAACGTGGTTCAATTATGAAGAAAAGATCTAAGAAACATCCAACATACACTTGATAGGTGATTGACACCAAAAGTTTCAGAATAACAAGTCCCAATTCGAGCTAGGCCATCGGCTAGCCAAAATTAGGGTTTTCGATCACTGATGCAGTTCTGTAATTCGGCCACAACTCACTCAATTCAACTTGGAATTAAGCATGGTTGGCGGCGTTGGAAACTACATCCAACAACTACAATTAATCAGAAGAAAGTGTTTTGAAATTCAGTTTATAGCTAACTCAAATTCAAGCAACAAGTCCTAGCACCTCACTAACTCTCGAGCAGAGCAACAAAATAGAACTGGTAACTTTGGTGAACTAGTAGGCTCACTCACTTCAAATCAGGAAATGTATTTTATACCGTTGGAAAACTAGAAGTGTCTAGTTTCAAATGCTGAAACGGAACTTGATTTCAACATCTGAGCAGAGAGATATGCTCAATCAAAAATCACTGCCAGGAGACCCCTGTTACGCGATTTCCAGTTTTGTTCTTGTCCAAAACTCAACTTTTTCTTAACCAAATCAAGTAATTTTTTGTGAAAACTTTCCACAAAACATAAACAACATATCTACAATAAAATCAAGGTCATTTGATCACAAAAAAATCTAATCAAGGGCTCTGTAAAAATAGGCCAGAATCGGCTAAGCTTCTCATGCAACTTTCCTTGATTTTTTCCCACTTTTTCAATTTATATCTATTTTTTAACACTTAATCAACATAAATAACACCCATAATCATCATATCAGACCAACATGTCAATTGTGGGATTTTATAGAGCTCACTCAAATGATTTCCAACAAAATAAAGATACCCACATGAAACTACAAGCTTCCAAGTAAACTCTAACTCACTAAAATCAAGTTTCAAAGGTTGGATGATTTACTACCTCTTGGTTGATGAAACTCAGAAATTTCGGCCACTAAGAGCTCCAAGAAAACCGTGGAAATGATGCTCTCTTCCTAGTCCAAGTGAGTCTCCAAGTTATTGTGAGTTTGTGTAGTGAATTTGGAGTGCAAAGGTGCAAGAAAGGAAGTGATATGATGAAGGGCTTTGTTCTTCTTCCTCCTATGGAGTTTCGGCCATCTTGAGAGGATGACAGAGAGTGAAAAATCTGATAGTGAAGTTTCTTGGAGAAGCTTGGTAGTTGGTTCAAATTTTTAGCACAAAAGTCAACTCTCAATAGTGCACGTACGCGCGCGTTTCGTGCCCGATTCCTCTCGGATTTGTTTCACTTGTGCACTAAACCTCCAATGCATTTCCTTTAACACTATTATTATCCACTCTTAGTGGTCTAACAACAATTTTCTAAAGTCCTTCAATTAGTCGCGCGTGCGAAAACGCGAGACTTATGAGCGATAAAATGCAATTTCTAAGAAATTCTTGTAATGATAGTATAACTAACTAATACTTGGGTAATTAATCATAAAAATACCTATTTTAAAACTAATGCATGAGTTCTCATATCTCCAAGGTCACTGTACTCTCAAATCGACTATTGCCTCTAAACGCGATTTCACTAAATCTCGCTAAACAATTTTTCAAAAATTAAATTTATTAACGGAACATTTTGAAAATATATGCAAATTATAGTTCCATGTAAATGGTTCTAAAAGGGTTAAAATAAATTATTCAGAGAAAATGGGCAATTAATTATTTAAGTAGACTAATAAATAAGTGAATAAATCGATAAAATAAATAAATAAGATAAAATAAATTACGAGCCCTCACACTTTGTGCTTAAACTTTGAACCTGTTTTGCTCCATTTCTGAAAAGATCTATTGAGAGATCATTAGTAACATCCATTTGTTTTGCAATCATCAAAAGCTACAGACTGAGATTAACAATCTCCCCATTTTTTATGATGACAAAACAATGGATAAAGGAAAACAATTGAGACACAGCTCCCTTTTACTTAATGCATCAAGGAGTGAATACTCCCCCTCAAAATGATATCCCTTTATCACACTTATCACCAGATTGACATCATTAAAAATCAGTATCCATTTTGTTTCTCCCTCTTTTTGTCATCATTAGATCAACCAGAAACCAATATTCAAAAAGCAATACTATCAACAATTATCAGCAAAACCAGAAACCCAAACACAGCATCATCAATATTGGCAACAACCAGCAATTGTCAACAGCACCATGAACAACATCAATTATTGGCAGTCAATATCAGAAATCAGAGGCCAAACTAAATTAAGCAACATTCATGCAAAACATAAAATATAACCAAGTAGTTTTACAGACCAGCAAAGGAAGGGAAATAAAATCCTTAATACAAAACACATGAAATGTTTAAAATGCAAAAGATACCAAAAGCCTATTATGAACTATCATCCTAATCATGAAGTGCATTTGCCTAGAAGTGCCTAAATGGTGATCTTGGACGATCCAGGCCTCCTCTTTGCTAGGCGAAACTGAGCAGGATCCACTTCTTCCTCTTCAGTGTCCTCATCATCATCCTCTTCAGTTTCTTCTTTAGTTGCTAGAGCCTTTCCCTTGTCTTGTGGCTGAGAACTCGAAGCACGGAACTCTGGAGTGGTTTCTGTCCGGAGAGTTTGCTTAGTTGGCTCAGTTCTGGGTTCCTTTTGGTGTGCATTCTTATTGTCATGAGGAATGGGAGGCACAATCTAGTTCCTTTTGTCAATGAAGGTGGTTTGTTCATCGAGTGACATGGTCATCATCAGACCATCTTCAAGGAGTAAGATATATTATTTGAGATCCTCAAGCAAGGAAATGACCTCAGAATTGGATGAAGAGGACTTGGTGGCTGACCTTCTAGGATGGATGGTAAAGGGTGGGACATACATGGACTGATCTCGATGAGTCCTAGGGGAAACAGGTGTTTCATGATGACTCTTTGTCCTAGTTTCCAAAACAGTTTCCTTGTAGCACCAATGACCCTAAAAAAATTTCAAAATTTTCCTTTCAAAATAAGCCCTGGAGAAAACAGTTGATGCACTTTCTTTTGGTGATTTTCCAGTGAAGGGAATTTCAAGATGAGTAAAGATAGGGGTCAGAAATTTTCCGTAGGAAAGTTTCCTACGGCTATCAGTGCTGATTTTGAGCATGGATTTGCACATAACAAAACCAAAATCAATTCTGATTTTTTCAAGAAAGCAATAGAACAGATAAAGCTCCATTTTGTTGGCATCAGTCCTATAACCATCAGTAGGAACCAACAGATTCGAAATTATAGAAAAGATGATCAAATTTTGAGAACTGAGATCCTCCAATCTTGTCTCAGTAGAGAATTAAAATGAATTTGAAAATATGTCATCAATTTAGCAACATGAAAATGATGATAGGCAAAAGGAAATTATTCATATGAAAAGAAATTTACAATTTTTTTTTTAAATCATCTTCAATTTTGGTTTTCAAAACAGTGTTGACAATATCAGGGTTCAACGCTATGTCAACAGAATTGACACGTGACATTAGATCAGTGTGTGATCTACCCTTTTTAAGATTGGCAAAGAATTGATGAAGCATGTCAGGATAGTATGTGTTTAGAATGGTCAGAAGATGAGTCCGTTTTTAGAATTCAAAAAGCTTAAGAACCGGTTCAAGGTAAAGCTTACGAAATTCGTGAGGGATGATAGTCCTCTGAGTGATGAAACCTTTCTGCGAGATCCATTCGAACCTCTCCCTGGCATCATCATCAATGAACTTGGGTAAGAGGGTAGGTTCCTCTGCAGTTTGAGCCTCAGATTGCTCCATGACAGTTCGTTTCTTCTTTGCACTTCGTTGAACAACAGGTGCATCAGTTTGTCCACCAGATCTCGTTCTTGGTGACTTTCTGGTGAAAGTTTTAGGGGCTTGCTGAATCTCAGCATTTTGCCCAGCAGCCTGTTGTTCCTCACTTTGCTCAACAGAAGGATTAGCAGTTTGCCGTTCCTTAGTTTTAGCAGTCCCTTTCCTTTTAGCGGATCTTTTTTCCTTTTTACTATGAGATTCCGTCACTTTTCTGGGCGATTTCATGACGGATGCATCAGCATTAGTGGGCTGCTCCAGTTCCTCTTGACTATCACTGACTGGAGGCAATGCAGTGGGCTATTCCTCGGTTTGCTCAGTAGTTTGCCGCTCCTCTGAATGTTTCTTTTGGGCCGTACCTTTCCCTTTTCCACCATGTTTCTTTGTTCCTCTCTTTGGAGATTTAGTGATGGATGGCTCAACAATGTCAATGTCTTCATCCCTTAACCTGAACATTGTGGTGCGTCCGGGACTGACAGACCCTCCTTTAAATCTCACCATGATGCAATGCAAGATGATGTTTTTGCAGAGTACGATACGAGTGAGTGATGAAATGAACTATGAGTACAGATGAACTACAATGACTGCTAGAATCGTCCACAGAGAGTGAAATTTGAGTGGTTAGGGTTTCGGGTGAGAATTGGGATTTATGGGATAGTTGGCAGTTAGAAAAAGTTATGAGGGGTAATGAACGGGCAATAGTAATGTAATGGTGTTTGGCAACTCAATTTCTTAGAACTTGATCACAAATGAGATGGATTTTGAATTTTGAATGTGGGAGAATATGAAGAGTTGCGTCCGATATAATGGTTGAGAGTGAAATAAATGAGGAAGAAAACTGCTTTATAATATTTTTCTTTCTCGTTCGGCCGTTCGACACAACCGTCCGAACCAGAACTTTCTGGGAAAGATGATGAAGAACAATGTCAGACGTCCGTTCTAACACATCGGACATCCGATAAAGAGTGATCAAAGAATTTTTAGAATATTTTTCTGAAACGCCCAATTTTTTTCTCAAAGGCACAAATTGATCCAGTGGTAAGGCTTTTGTGAGAATATCAGTAATTTGATCTTTTGAACAGACATATTGAACACAAATTTCACACTTATGGACAAGATCGCGAATGAAATGATGCTTTATGTCTATGTGCTTTGTCCTAGAATGTTGAATGGGATTTTTTGTCAAATTTATGGTACTAGTGTTATCACAATACATAGGCACACAATCATACATTAATCCAAAATCATTCAATGTGTTTTTCATCCACAATAATTGAGCACAACACGCTCCGGCGGCAATATATTCCGCTTCGGTTATAGACAAGAAAATAGCATTTTGTTTCTTGCTAAACCAAGATATTAAGTAATTTCCAAAAAAGTTACATATACTCGTTGTACTCTTTCCATCTATCCTACAACCACCAAAGTCAGCATCTGAGAATCCACATAAAGGAAATTCATGACACTTAGAATACCATAGGCCAAAATTCAAAAATCCTTTTAGATATCTAAGAATTCTTTTTATCGCATTCAAGTGCGATTCCTTTGGACAAGATTGAAAATGAGCACACAAGCATACGGTAAACATGATATCAGGTCTACTAGCAGTTAACTAAAGCAAACTACCAATCATACTTCTATACTTTTTTTCATCAACTTTTGTACCTTTTTCATTCTTGTCAAGTTTGGTAGATGCGCACATAGGTGTTCCAACTTGGTTTGAATCTTCCATTCCAAATCTTTTGAGCAGCTCCTTAGTGTATTTTTCTTGATTAATGAACGTTCCTTCTCGGGTTTGAACCACTTGGAGTCCAAAAAAGAAATTCAATTCTCCCATCATGCTCATCTCAAACTCCTTTTGCATAATCGTGGAAAAGTCCTTACACAAGCTCTCATTAGTAGCACCAAATATAATATCATCCACGTATATTTGCACAATTAATAGATCACTTGAATTATATTTAGTGAAAAGAGTGGTATCTACAATATCTCTTTTAAAATCATTTTCAACCAAGAAATCACTTAAACACTCATACCATGCTCTTGGAACTTGTTTTAATCCATACAAGGCTTTTGAGAGTTTAAACACATGATTTGGATAAATCTCATTTTCAAAACCGAGAGGTTGATCAACATATACTTTTTGATCAATAAAACCATTTAAGAAAACACTTTTAACATCCATTTGAAATAGTTTGAAATTCTTGAAACATGCAAAGGCAAAAACATTCGAATTGATTCTAGCCTAACCACGGGTGCAAATGTTTTATCAAAATCTATTTCTTCTTCTTGAGCATATCCCTTAACTACAAGTTTGGCCTCGTTCCTTACTACCTCACCTTTATCATTCATTTTGTTTCTAAAAATTCATTTTGTGCCAATGATAGGATGATCTTGAGGTCTTTCAACTAATGTCCAAACCTTGTTTCTTTCAAATTGATTTACCTCCTCTTCCATAATTAAAATCCAATTCTCATCTTTCAAGGCATCAACAATATTTTTGGGTTCAAAATGAGAGACTAATGCAAAATTATCCATCAATTGTTTAGAGATGGAACGAGTTCTGACCTTCTCGGATGGATCACCAATGATGAGGTCTTTAGGATGATTTTGAACAAATTTCCAAATTCTTGGAAGATCGTTAGGTGTACTAACATCCCTGTCATTGTCTTCCAGTGTTGGACTATCTTGAGAATCATCTTCCTTTGAATCATTTTCTGGTGAAACAATGTCTTGGTCATTGATTGTGAGCTTCTTTAGTTCTTCTTGAACACCTGCATCATCATCTTCACCACGACTTTTGAAAATATTACCATTAGATTCATCAAAATTAACATGTATAGTTTCCTCTATAACCAGAGTCCTTCGATTATAGACTCTAAAACCTCTTATTTTCACAGTACCCCAAGAAAATTCTTTCATCAGATTTTTTGTCAAACTTGCCAAGATTTTCCTTGATGTTTAAAATGAAACATTTGCAACCAAAAACTTTGAAGTAACCAACAATAGACCTTTTTTCAAACATCAACTCGTAAGAGATTTTGTTCAAGATTGGTCTTAAAAGAACTCTATTCATAGTAAAGCAAGCTGTATTTATGGTTTCTGTCCAAAAATATTTTGGCAAGTTGCATTCACTCAACATGGTTCTAGCAGCCTCTTGAAGTGTTATGTTCTTTTCAACAACACCATTTTATTGAGGAACTCTTGCAATAGAAAATTCATGTGTAATTCCATTGTTACCACAAAATTCTAGAAAGCCACAAAAATGAAATTCTGAGTCATTGTCACTTCTGATCTTGATGATTTTCAACCCAATCAGATTTTGAACCTTTACAAATAATGAAACAAAGTTTTTGAAAGCATCATCTTTGTGTGCAAGAAACATCACCCAAGTGTATTTAGAATAATCATCAACAACAACAAAGTAATATCTTTTGCCACCTAAGCTGGCAGTTTGTGTAAGACCAAATAAATCAAGATGTAAAAGTTTTAAAGATTTTGTGGTAGAAACACATTTCTTGGGTTTGAAAGAAACTTTAACTTGCTTTTCAAATTGACAAGCATCACAGATTTTGTCCTTTTCAAACTTAATTTTTAGCAAACCTCTAACAAGATCCTTTTTGGAAATTTCTTTTAGCAAATCCATATTGAAATGACAAAGCCTTCTATGCCACAACCAAGGATTTTCATTTGCAACTTTAAGACATTTAAATTTAGCAGAATCAACATTTTCAAGAACGACTATGTAAATATCATTAACTCTTTTTTCTTTGAAAATAGGATTAAATTTTGAGTCAAGAACAAGACATTCATACTTTTTGAATAACACAAACAGATTTCTATCACATAATTGACTAACACTTAACAAGTTATAGCTCAGATTGTCAATTAAAAGAACATTGTGAACAAAAGTTTGACCATTCTTACCAACATCTTCCACTCCAATTGTTTTAGCTTTGTTGTCATCTCCAAATGTTACTTTTCCACTTGATTTCGGTTTGAGCTTAATAAATTGTGATGGATCACCAGTCATATGCCTTGAGCATCTACTATCTATGAACCATTTTGATTCCTTAATAATATTCAACCAAGTTCACCTACACAAGAGTTCATAAGATAATATTTGGTACCCTTTACTTTTTAGGTCCTTGAGAGTTAGCATTATGTCTAACTATCCACATGCATTTCATGTCATTTCTCATATTTTTCCTTATATAACAATTACTTTTCATGTGACCAATTTGATAACAAAAGCTGCACATAGTCAGTGAATTACTCGCATGGACAGCTTTAACAAATCTGATTTGCCTTCTCTTATAAATGGTAAAATCTGATTTGCACTAGAATTCAACCTTTTCTCATGAATGTCAAAATGAGGTTTTGTATCATTCCTTTGAAAACAGTTTTGTTTCTTATGTTGAAGCAATTGATTAAGATCATCCATTCTTCTTTTCAAACTCCCTTGTTCATTTTTTAACATGTCACAGAAGTTTATTTTTCTATCAAATTCAGCATGTAAATCATTTCCAATCCTTTTCAGGTTTTCATTTTCATTTTTCAGACTCTTGTTTTGTCAAAAAAGGTTTGCATTGTCTTGAATCAGAAAATTGATCTTTTTTTTAGTTCCTTGTTTTCAGCATAGGATTCTTTCAAGTTATTATGCAGTCTTTCCATAAATGAATTAATATCATCATCAGATTCATCATCACTGTCAAGTTGAGAGTTACAAGTAGTTACCTCATCATCACCAATGGCCATGAAAGTCATTTGGGCAGATTCCTCTTCTTCTTCGACTTCACCTTCTGAGTTGCAGTCATTCCAAGTGATCTGAAAGTTGTTAAACTTTGGTTTTCGTTCAATTTTTCCTTCCTTCTTTTTCTTCATTGGACACTCGCTCACATAATATCCAGGTTAGCCGCACTCAAAGCATTTGTCA
The DNA here is from genome assembly GCF_003713205.1 of Coffea eugenioides. Classification (NCBI taxonomy): domain Eukaryota; kingdom Viridiplantae; phylum Streptophyta; class Magnoliopsida; order Gentianales; family Rubiaceae; genus Coffea; species Coffea eugenioides. The sequence goes on along the minus strand of NC_040036.1, from coordinate 55,989,268 downwards.
GTTTGCTTTTTATTGAACTCTTGCGTCCCTTTGTTTTTTGAATTGTTGAACTGATTTGAGAATGGATTGCTAGGTCCTCATTTTCTGAATCTTCTTTTGTTGAGAATTCTTTTGAACCTTCTTGTGATGAGTGCAATATCACTGTCATCAACTTCCATATCTTCTTCATCCAAGGAAGCTGAGTCATCTTCATCTTGCGAGGCTTTTAGAGCAATACTCTTTCTCACCTTTGCATCTTCTTCCTCTTGCACCTTGGACTTGAGTTTCAACTCATAAGAGATTAGAGAATTAATAAGTGATTCAATAGGCATGGAATTTAGATCTCTAGCTTCTTCAATGGCAGTTAATTTACTCTCCCAATCCTTGGATAAAGCATTCAGAATTTTCCTGTTTTTCTCGCGTAGAGAATATTCCTTTTCCAGCACTTCTAAGTCCTTAATGAGATCATTGAATCTACAATACATCTTATCAATGTTTTCATGAGGTTCTATCTTAAAAGATTCATACTTAGTAACTAGTATTGATTTCTTTTGTTCTCTTACATTTCCACTCCCTTCATGGATTTCTTTAAATTTATCCCAAATCTCTTTTGCAGATCTACAGCTTTTGACTCTAATAGACTCATTTAAATCTAGAGTACTGTATGACACATTCATAGTCTTGGCATTCAAATTGAGGTGGGTTCTATCATCACTAGTCAATTCATTTCTTGTTTTTGGTCTTGGTCTTGGTCTATGAGTGACTTCATCAACTATAGAGGTATCATAAGGACCTTCATTGACAATAAACCACAACTCGATATCAATAGATTATAATAAAATAATCATTCTTTCCATCCAACTCACATAATTTGATCTATTCAACATTGGGGGTCTAGTGACGGATTGTCCTTTAAAGAACATGGCATTGTTAGTTATCATTTTTCCTCCAAAATCGATTGAGCTTAATCTCTAGGAGACCAAGGTCTGATACCAATTGTAAGGATCGAAAATAATCTAAGAGGGGGTGAATTAGGTAGTTTTAAAAACTGGCCAAGATTTGAGTCACTTTTTGAGTACTTGCCCTCTTTTTCTAAAAAACCACACAATGGAGCAATTAATAAGAAAGCACAAGTACTTGTGAGTAGAAGAGATGAACAATTTATATAGCAAGACAGTAAGTAAAAGAGAAAGAATATCGAACCAAGTACCAAACTTCTCTTGAGTTTGAATATCACTTTAGTGAGCAAACTTCTTCAAGTTGATCAACTTGCAACCAATCGTTGTGTACAAAAGAAGGATCACTTCCTCCTTCCCCCAAGCCACACTTGGTCAAGCAAGGAAGTTTTACTATCACTCGGATAACCCTCACAAAGTTACACTATTGAAATAATTGAATCACACTAGAAAAGTTTATCAAAATTTACACAACTAAAATTACAAATCTTCTTTGAAGATTATTTTCCTACTAAAATCACTCTTGATCTGATGTAGTCTCAATGTGTAAAATTATTTTGAAATAGTTAACTTTGTTCTATTTATATAAGACCAAAAAGTTCTTCAATTAATGCTCCCAACGGGTAGAAGGCAGTTGAAGAGTCAACTAGCCGTTGTCAGTGTCGAATGTCCGGTAGACTAATTTCTTGCGTCCGAACGTGGGCAGTGAGCTCAAGAAATTTTCTTGAATTGTTTCGGATGTCCGGTGCCTTCAGTGTATGCGTCCGAAAGTAGGAAGTGAAACTGAGAATTCTTCTTCAATTCTTTCGGATATCCGATGCCTCCAAAGTTTTACGTCCGAAATGTCGCAATATTTGTCGGACGTTCGGTGCTCTGATGATGTGCGTCCGATCGAGGTCAGTGAGTTTAGAAGGAATGACTTAATATCGTCGGACGTCTGAGGGTGGATTTCTTCATGCGTCTGAAGTTGCGCAATGGTTGTCGGACGTCTGATCCAGTCTTCTTATGCGTCCGACAGCAGCTTCAGCATCCTTTGTGCTTAATTTTTGAACATGTTTTGCTCCATTTCTGAAAAGGTCTACTGAGAGATCATTAGTAACATCCATTTGTTTTGTAATCATCAAAAGCTACAGACTGAGATTAACAGCAAGCTTGCGGATTAGCTCCTGAGAACTCCTATATCCTCTTAATGAACGTGTTTTAGTCCTTTTGTGATTTTACGTGAAAATATTGTTGTTATTCTGTACATGTGCTACTCAAGTTGAATTATGGTACTTACTTTACTTGCTTGCTTGATTTCTTGGCCTCACTGAGCGTCCGTTCATTCCTTTTAGTTTGTTATTCCATAACAGGAATTTGAAAGGAAAAATTAGAGGTGCTAGACTAGCCAGCTTTTGTGTAGAGCTAGTGTAATTCCCTGAGCGATTTTTGGACATTTGAAAGTGTAAATTTCATTTGTATTTCAAATATTGTGGTTGTAATAGTTTACGTTATTACCTAAGGATTGTGACTGTTGTTATTCAAGTACTTTCTTGGTTTTAAAAAATTGTTGGCTTGAAAATCTTGATTCGGTTCGAGTGAGTGCGTGAGTCCTGACGAGAATTGGGCAGGCGGTCCACCAAACCTTTGGGTTCGCACTAGGGGGAGGCGGGGCCGTCTCAAAAAGTAAAAGTAAAACTCTCGACTCTATTATTTATTGCATCTATTAAGGGAAGTAATTAGTATTAAAGAAATTATACATTAACTTATTCAAAATAAAAGAGACTTATAAGAAAATATAAGCAAATTTTCAAATCCTCATAGTTTAATTGTTTTATGCATACCCCGCACTCGTCAAAAGCAGCCATTTGTGAGTTACGTAACGAATTCAGGATAAAAAGTGGTTGAAAATCTAGGTTGAAATTAAATTTTATCAACTTAATTTTTATGAGACGTAAAGTTATTATTTTAAAAGTAAAGTACAAAAAAATTCTAGAATTTTAAACAATTTTCTAATAGTTTTCTTTCATTTCATCATGTTTTGGTAAGTTTTATTCCTAGAATTTGGACGACCCTTCTATACTTTGTTATTTGGTATTTGCTTGGTTAATTGATGTTATATTTTGCACAAGTTATTTAGTATTTTTGGTTTTCTCAATTACAATTAACTAGTCATTAATTGTGATAATCTAAGCTGCTGAATAATCAATGAAAGTTGGAATTTAATACTAATTTGCAAAAGTACTAAACCTAGGTTGTAGATTTATGGAAGTAGAGGCATACCTTTGTGATTTCAATCAAGTAATTTTTACAAAATTTAATGAACTTGTAACTAATTTATAATCACAAAAATAGGTATGAATTGGTTATAGATATAGTGTGCACACTGGAAAAAAATGAATATCATACACATTAAGAAATTACGTCATTACTTAGAAAGAAATAAAACTCAATTAACCAGGTCGTTTCACTAACAAAGATAGGGAGGAAAATCTAAATCCTAGAAACTTTAGCTTATCATTTTCATTATCTTTTATTATATGTTCATAACGTAATTTTATTTACTTGCATTTGTGATAGTCTAAATAGAGGAGAACTCGATAAATATTGATAATTAGTTAATCCTCCCTGTGAATCGACACTTGAATCCTCCTTATAATCATATACAACCTATGCACTTGCACATGAGAAAATTTGAGCGTCTTTCAATCCTCACTCCCCAAGGCCTTCAAGCAATCAACTCTCCATGTAGTAGGCAATTTGCAAACACTTCACGTTCTGCGTTACTAGTGATGCTGCCATATCAAAATTTGATTGGTTGACCTAATAGTATAAAACCTGGCATTCCAACAGATGTTTCTTGCTTTGCTATGCATATTTAATTGAGTAACTAAGTTACTTAAGTGCACATAAACAAATTCTAGAGCTTACAGTTAATCAATCATTAAAAATAAAAACAAATAGATTAATAGATGATTAAAATATAAGGATCAATCAATTATTAATAGCAAATACAAGAGTAGATAAAAATAACCATTGATACATATATTTGTTATTTTTTAATTATTATATGATTAATTATGAGCTCTATTTAGTTTATATGTGTTTAAGGGTAAATTACGTTTTACCCCCTTGTGATTTGATGTTTTACCACTTAACCCCTTATGGTTTAAAAACCATAGTTATAAAACCCGACCCGACCCGGTGGTTGAACCGGTCAAACCAATGAACCAGCCATGGAACCGGCCCGGTTCAGTATTTGGACCAGAGTTGTAGATGACTCATTTTAAACCGTTTGATCCGGACGGTTTTTGATGATCCCAATAGGTTTTGGAAATTTTTTTGAAATTATTTTTTATCCAATTTTTTAATTTGACCAGCCACACCAACATAGGCATTATCGTCTTTTTGACAATTAGATGAGAAAAATTGAAAAGAGAGTTAGAAATTAAGGTTTATTTCTCTCTTTGACACTTAGATTTATCATTTATGTTTGTATATAATATCAATATGAATTCATGAACTAAGAAATACATAGGGGTATGACTTATGTGTATAAACTATAAAACATAAATAGATTATGACTTGTTAACATTTAAGAATTTCTGTACTTATATTATAATTTATATGTTGATTTATTTATATTATATATTTTTTTATTATATAGTATGACCTAACGGTTCAACCGTGATCCATCAGTTGAACCACTGACCACCCAACCCGGTCCTCTTGTCGGGGTGATGCCCAGGTTGGTTTTAATAACTATGTTAAAAACCTATATATAACCCCTCTCATGGTATAGGTTAAAGTGTCACTGCTAGTGTTTGCGTTAAAATTAATGGTCAATAGTAAAAAGTCAAAGTCAAACTAATAAATTGATAAACTTACCCTTTCAATAACTAAGTGTCACTATTATTTACTTTTTATTTGCCTTCCATCTCTTTTTTATTTCTAAAAAATTAAGATTTTGTACAACAAAATATAAGTTTTCAATATCATCTCTTCTCTTCCAAAAGAAAAAGAAAGAAATATAAAGAAAAAAGTAGTGAAAAGATGAATTTGTCAATTTCTTAGTTTGATTTTGACTTTTTACTATTGACTGTTAGTTTTAATGAAAAAACTAATGATGACACTTTAAGTCAAATCATGAGGAGTTATATATAGGTTTTTGGGTAAAATATACTATGCCCTCCTGTGGTTTGGGTTATATTCATAAAGCTTTCTCATTGTTTGAAAACGCCCAAAAAGCCCCCTTGTAGTTTGGACTAATTTGGGGAATGAGTGAAAATCATCCAATTTGACAGGATGTGAATTGCACACACTTGACAAGTGAGTGTGATAACAATATATCAAAGGTACTGTGGCAATTTTATATTTTCTTTTCTTTTCTTTTTCCTGGTCTTCTTTTTTGCCTTTTTTTCCTTCTTCGTCCTTTTTTCTTCTTTCTCCTCAACTATTTGGAGCAGAAAAGCAAACGCAAAACTGAAGCAAAGTCAACACCAACCTTTGTTAACCTTATTTTCTTATTTTCTTTTCTTTTTTCTTCTTTTCTTCTCTATTGATTTTCCCTTTCTCTTCCACCTACTAGTGTAGCAAATCAGCAGCAGAGATGGAGGTGTGCCACCGCTGCTTCTACCACCACCATTAGTCACTACAATTTATTGTTGAAAATTCACCAAAATATTATCTCAAACTCTATTTGTTGCGCATATCTCAATTTTGGTATCCGATTTGGCTAAAAGTGGGCCAAAAGTAGTAAAAGGATGTTAAAATAAAAATGGGTTTAACCCTCTTTGTTTTATGAAATCACCACCAAAATGTTATGAAATTGGTACTAGGACAATCCTTAGGAGCCATGTAATGATTATTTGTCACCAATTTCACATGAAGAGGCATGAAATTTCATGAATTTAGATGAAATCTGAGACCCAATGGTGCTGAAGATGACGATGAAGCTGGTGACCATGGCAACCATAGTGACGGCGACAATGGTGGTGAACAGAAGTGGCAAGGTGACATTGGCTAGAGTGAAGAAAAGGAGAAGAAAATGGAAGGGAAATGAAAGCAGAAAAAAGGGGAAAAAAGAACAAAAAGAAAGGCAATGGGGTCTGAAATCTTAACATCATCGCTGTTGGAGAAGACAAAAATTTTTTAGAATTTGTTGAATGAACTCCTAAATTTTGCTTTTTTCTTAAATGAAGCAAGAAAGTTTTTGAAATCTTAATTAAACCCTAAACTAACTTTTAGTATAGTTTGAAACCAGAGTTAATATAGGAATTATATATATATTTTTTGTCAAATTGGATAATTTCCGTTTGTTACCCAAATTAGTCCAAACTACGAGAGGCTCTTTGGAGGGTTTTTAAACAATGACGAGGCTTTATGACTATACCCCAAACCACAAGGGGACTTAGTGTATTTTACCTTAGGCTTTTAAACCATGGGGGGTTGTCTAGTAAAGCACCAAACTACAAGGGGTAAAAGGTAATTTACCCATATTTTTAATAATTTATTTTTTAGATTAAATGTTCTTTTCAATCTAAGAAAAATATATTTTGTTATGGTATGGAGTTTGGAATATATTTATATATTAGTGAGAACTAACAGATGAACAAACTACAACAAAAAAAAAGATTTAATTAAAGAGTATCAAATTTTTATTTTAATTATACAAATAATAATAGCACAGCAAATGGCATAAGAGAAGGGAGAAAAAGGAAATGAAAGTAAATGAAGAGGAATAAGGAGAAAAGTTTAAATAGAAGGAAAAGAACAAGGTTAGAAGAAAAAGAGAACATGGATACTATAGATTAAAATTATTAAAAAAGTTTTTAAGTGGCTATGAAAAAGTTTGGTCTTTTTTTATGTATCAGCTATAGATGGTTGTATTTTAATAGCATCAATTTAGATTTGGAAGGGATCAAATATTGAAGTTAACATATTGAAGGGGCTTATCCTCTACGTGTAAAAAGATAACAGCCCATGTGTAAAAACTGATACTTAAAGAACGAAATTGCAACTAGTTCAAAACTATAAGGGGCCAGAGCCAAAATTCTGGTAAAAATTAGAAGCTGTAAATGGGGCTTGGATCCAATCAAATCTTAATTAGACCATCTCTTCAATTCTAACCCAATCATCCATACCACGCAAACTAGAAATCTTCCAAATTGGAGGGTCCTTCTAGATGAGCATTGCCACTAGATTCCAATTTCTTGAATTGACTTATTGATGTTCCCTCAATTGAGAAGCTGAAAATAACAAGGTCATGGCACACCTTCTACGTGTAAAAAGATAACAGCCCATGTGTAAAAACTGATACTTAAAGAACGAAATTGCAACTAGTTCAAAACTATAAGGGGCCAGAGCCAAAATTCTGGTAAAAATTAGAAGCTGTAAATGGGGCTTGGATCCAATCAAATCTTAATTAGACCATCTCTTCAATTCTAACCCAATCATCCATACCACGCAAACTAGAAATCTTCCAAATTGGAGGGTCCTTCTAGATGAGCATTGCCACTAGATTCCAATTTCTTGAATTGACTTATTGATGTTCCCTCAATTGAGAAGCTGAAAATAACAAGGTCATGGCACACCTTCAACTTTACATCTTTCTTTGTTCTAGTTTAATTATATTTTGGGGTTTCTTGTTGCATCTATCCGTGCAGAACACGGAATCCTTTTGTTAGCTTGTAGCAGAACAACTTTTTTTTCCCCATAAACTATTTTTACAAGTAACAAAAACACCTGAACCGTATATTTTAATTGAACGTTGTTTCCTAGAACAAAACTCTTCCAGTTGTTGGAGAGCTTTGAAATGTTGCTATCATGCATACATGTCAAGTGAGTAGCTAAAACAAAATGGGAAAGATTTGAATCTTTTGAGAAGGACATGATAAATTAAGATTCTACGTCCCCTTTTCCACATATTAAAAAAGAAAAAGAAAAAGAAAAAGGAAAGAAACAAAGAATTTTTTCCAAATCCGAGGTGACTTTATTATATTCATTTCGAGAGTTTTTGCAGTAATAACACCATAACTAAGTTAATTGTTTCTTTATCAAAAAAAAAAGTTAATTGTTTCTTGATAATCCATACGGAAGTAAACAATGAAAGAAAATACATTATTTGATCGCATTCTGTCCATGATATTTCAAGATAGAAAATTATAATGTAATGCAATCCAAATGACTGAACTTGTTTGCCTTTTTCTTTTTCAAGCTATTTTTTGCAACCACATAAATTTTTTCTCTTTTTCGTTTTTTTCCTGGATGACAACATTTCAGGGACGTTTATTATCAATTTTACACAATATGGAATTCCAAGAACAAAGTTTACAAATAAAAAAAAAACAAAAAAGAACAAAAATCAGACTAGAGTGAGCACTCGTGAGGAAATCCTTGAGGAAAGCGGCTTTTGTCTGTGCAATAGTTGTAAATCATGTAGTTCTTTTGCACCCAATTAATTCGTTCCAAACCAGAACTGTCCAAGGATTCAGTTAGCCAGGAATTTGCAGATGAATTACTATTGCTGCAAGAAGAAGTAGAGGAACCTGAAGACCATATGCAAGCTTGAGCATTATAATTTTGATAGGAAGCTATGAATGGGGCTTGGCTCCAATCAGTCTTCACCAAACCCCCTCTAGTAGCCCAATCTTCTGCATCCCACAAGCTAGAATACATCCACATTGGCTGGTCTTTTGGGTACGGGATGCCACTAGATTCCAAGTTCTTGAATTGCCTTATTGGAGTCCCATCGACAGAAAAGCTAAAAACAAGAAAACATACAATAAAGAATTGTTCAATGGACATTCATTAGAAAAACTCTTTAAAGAATTCGAAACAGTAACGGTAACCTTTTGGTTGTATCTTCAATTTAACCATGCATGACATTCTGAAACATTTTTGGTTTGATGGTACTAATCATTCCAAGTAGTTTGCGATTTTCCATAAATGCTAGGAAAATTTTCTATAAAAACAAAAAAAAAAGTTTTTGTCACACGTACCTTTTTCTCTGAAACCGTTTCTATTTGGATTGCGTTTTCTAGAATCATATTTGGAACAGGAATAACATAGAACTTTTTGAATAAAATGGTATTTAAAAAAATAAAATTAATTGAAAAATGTATTTGGAGAATAATTCAAGAAATCTTTTTGATGAAGCTTCATATCCATTTTTATATTTTTCCAAAACTCTTCTGAAAATGGATGTGAGAGAATGAGACAGGAGACTTTACATAATGCTTCGAGGGTTCCATAGGATGGTATAGGTGTGGAAGCCCTTGGTGGGGTCGAACCAAAGATAAAATTGCTGTTCTCTGCCTCCCTTTCCTTGTGTGTATACATTGGTGTGGAGAATATAAGGCTCTCCGCTTAAATTACCAAGAAACTCAAAGTCAATCTCATCATGATTGCTCCCTATTGAAGATAACTGTATTATTGACACAAAAATTTCTTTAGCTGATGATAAAATATGAGCAAAGAAGAGCACACAACATTTAAAGAGGGCTGGGATAATATATGATGACCATCCCTATCCTGACTTCACAAGTAAACTAGTCTGACATTAACTTTGACCATGCATGGCACGTGACATGTACTTGTTGTTGGTTTTTTTTTTTTTTTTGTTGGAGTATTAGAGTATATTAATATTAGCACACAAAGGCTATTAATCTCATACTTTAAGAATATTAGTAGAAGCTAGTAATTGAAATTTCAAATGATTGAGTTACTTTGCTAAAAATTTTCTATATGAATAGGTTCTTTTTACTAATAACTTATCATATAAAACAAGAATATCTATGTATATGTGTATAGATATGAATTAAAAAGATTAACTTACATAGTATGTAGTGACAGTGCCAGCTGAATTTCCGGGCACAAGCTTCATCTGGATGTCAATCTTTCCGAATAGATATTGGTTCTTAGACCTAAATCCTGAGCCAGAAGTTTTATCAAGTGATAAAGTGAGAAGTTTCCCATTTTGAAGTATTTGTGCACGTCCATCACCAAACGTGATATCAAAATCTTGGTAAAAATTTCCAGCAAAAGCTACTACAAAGAAACTGAGGACTAGGGAAGCTTTAACAGAAAGAGCATAAGCCATGGATGATAACTTTGAGGTCACACGATACAATAGTAAAGTCAAAAGTTTTGTTTTGTGATTAAAACTGAGCTAAAGTAATGAATGGTCATAGACTATATATAGCTGGTGGAAGCGAAGTTTCAATGGTACGAATAACAATTGGTGTTGAGCGTTGGTGGGAAATCAAGCATTTCGTGAGTAAGTGGTTTGGTAAATTGCATTTTGGCCCTAATAGTATGTAATTTTACCAATCATGTCTACAAACATCAAAGTTCTAATAGCAGTCTTTAGAAAATTAAGATTGCACCATTATTATGCTTCAAAGTGTGAATCCATTTAATTGTTTCCTCAAACATCCACAATTATCCAATTGCTATCCTCATAATCTATAAGAGGCTGCCATTTTTACCCTGATAAGAGGACCAACATCCAAAAAATTATACCAGTTAAATGCAACTTCAACCTACTTTAGCCTCGAATGGAACAATATCGGTATTTAGAGCGCGAAATTAAAGAAAGTGTATTAGTGACATCGTAATTGAAACTTTTGCGTGTGTGGAGGGCTGAATTGAAATAAATTGCATGTGTTTTGTACGGTATTTGTGTTGACTTGGCTTAGGTATTCTAGTAGGGGCCAGACAGCTAATGCAATGACGCGATAGAAATTCAACTTTATATGGAACCGTGCCAATTTTCTAACATTGATGGGAGTTAGGAGGAAGTGATGGCTGGATATCCCTTGCATGTACAGCTGGTTGATGTTTACAATCCTTTAAAATAGAGTGGCTTAAAATTTCATGGCTTGAATTGTTTATCCATGTAGGTCTGTTTGGATTGTGAATTATTAGAGATATTTTTACTGTAACATTTTTTGTGATGTGATGTATGTGAGATAAAAAGGTAATTAGAAAGGTAAAAAGGTGTATTGAAAATTGTAATGATGATGTAAGCAAATAAATTTGGGGAAATAAAACTCAATCCAAACAAACCAATCGTACTTCGATGGTTTCTGCCAAAACTACGTGAAAATTTGGTCTCATTAATTTGGTTTCAAGATGTAAATACAACACCATATTTTAGAGTCCCCAAATTTGTTTTGAAGCCTATGGAGATAAACTATGCCAAGCGTTCATGAGTTATTTAAGAAATTACAAGTACAAACCTCAAAAGTAGTTGTGTATGAGGATTTGCACTATCCAGATTTTGGCTAAGAATTCTTTGAGAAAATTAGTCTAGCCATGGAACAAATAATCGCATGCGTGTAGCTCTTTTTTGGAAACCATTATGTCTAAAATTTTATATTTATTGTCATTTAAACACGTTTTTTAACCATTTTTTTATGTCACAAGTTTTACATGACAAAAAGTGCTATAATCAATGGTAAACTTGTTTTTGCACTTTGCCTAGAATTCTTTTGCACTAATATGTACAAGACTCAAGAGCAACATAAACTTTGGAAATTTAAGGAAGTATGTTTACAGACATTTTATTTTAGACTAAATAAATTTTTTGAATGATATACGGCAGAAATTCGTAGAATTGCAAAAGAATTTACCTGCCAGGATGCATTATATACTCTCCAATTAGATGTGAGTAAATGGAGACTAAAATTTGGTCAAGAGTCTAGGAACAGCATTTCTTAATAGTTTTACTTGGTCTTATGAGAATTGGTCTTTTTAGGGAGGTCGTATAGGTCATGCATTGAGGCCAGTGGCGGAGCCACTTAGCCCTCAAGATCTCAAAATTTAAAGATCCCAAAATTTATATTTTTCCTTTACAAAAATGTAAAAAAATTTTAAAATTGGTCCTTAAGAAAATAAGGTATTGTTCCTCCAAAAAATATCCGTAAGTGTAAAGGTAATTTCTATAAGCAATTCCATGCACAAATTTTTCCCACCAATTTTCAAAGTGGCTAACCTTCCACCTTTTAACTATATCTGAATTCTCACTTTGGTTCATAAACTTTGAAATGAGAATTTACGCCCTAAACTATAAAAACTGTCACACTTTAACATCTAAAATATAAAATCTATTTCATTTTAATTCCTAAAATATAAAATTAAATATATTTAATTTTAAAATTTATCCCACTCTTGTCAATGATTTTACTTAAATATGACAGATTTAATATTTTAGGGACTAAAGTATCTTGTTTTGAGGTGTATGGTTCAAAATGAGATTCGGATATAAATGAAGGGTGTAAAGTGGAACTAACCCATTTCCAAATCCGTGGTCCGATAGTTATCCAACGCCAAAATTATATTGCCCAATAAAAAAAAAAAACCTAAAAACTAACTTTATAATGCAAGAAATCAATGCTGAACTAGGATTTTTTAGATGTGAATTCAGTTGGGTTGCTCTCAGAAGTCTAACTTCATTAAATCAAGCGTAGTGCCAACTAGAAATCATTGTTGGATATTGAACTAAATTTGACACCTTATAAATATCTTATGTTAAAAGCTATCATTCATCGTGAAATTAAACATTTTTCAACTCTGTTTTGAATTTTCAGTATGAAATTCAACTGGTCTAATAACTCCAGTGGGAGACAACCATCAATGACATTAATTGGCTTGAAACTTTCTCCAAGATTTTCCCACTGTAATGGTTGGTTCAATGAGTGCTGCACTTGTTTAAATTGTTTCTAGAAAGTCTTCTATATAAATTTGCATTTTCTTGAACTAATCTAGTAACAATATTTGAATTGTGGATTTGATTTACTACTGTTTTCAGTGTGTACTTTTTCCAACCGTGTAGTTATTGTGAACTTGATTTATTTGTGGATGTATTTCAACCGTTCAATTAATTAGATCTTACACAAGCTCACATATTTAAAGATATATAAAAGCTTATATAATTAGATTCCTGCTTGCGGCATATAATTATATCTCTATACTTACTAAATTTATAACTCTATGCTTACTATATATTTTTGCTACATTTATCAAGTTAGAGAAGGAATTTGGTGTTAAATTTTTTTTGGCCACATTTTCAACTTGTAATTTTACCCCTACAATGAAGGTGAGATGACATCACCATATCCCAAAAAAAAATTTCCCACAATCATATTTACCAATAACAACCACGTTCTTAGGTTTTTTAGAGGTATAATTACCTATAATTTCAATCTTTTATTTATAAATTTTCGCATAGATAAGGTGTTTCATTCCTACTATTATGGAATATGCACGTAAAATAAGCTAAAACGAGTAAGGTAGGGGGTGATTACGCTTTCACTTATGTTGCACTATATTTATCGTGTCAAAGCAATGTCTCTTTCTCTTTCCCTTTCCCTTACGATATAATTATAAGTAATTAAATTAGTGTTTGGGATTTTAAATTTGTTATTTGGAAGGTTAGAAACAAACTTGAGCCATAAGGTTTATCTGATCCTACAGTTTATCACTCAATAATGTTTGACATATTTAAATAGTGATTGTCAAATCACATGATTAATTAGGAAGACCACTGCTTAGTTATCCAGTTTATGCTGCATCCATGAATGACACTTAAAAGAAACAAGTGCTTAGTTGGCAAGATAATCCAAATTTATAGAGATGATAATTAATAGACATCCTCTTCCTAGTACTTATCATGGAGGCCATATTAATTAATACATTTCTTTAATTTAAGAAAGAAACAGGTTCCAAGAATCAGTCTTTTGGAACTCAAATTTGCTTCCATGCTAGAAGATATGATATCAAGGAAGTAATCTAATTTCTAATAATGCACAACTTGGACAATGATGGGTGCATATGCATCAATAGTTACGTGATACTTTTTCATGTATTGGTCATTAGCAGCCACCAGTGGTATGACAAATCCACTTAAATTGAGGCCACACAAGAATTTTCTGTATGTAGTTTAGAAGAGATATATGTTGTACGTTGATGGTTTACCTAATTGACACTGAAACCACAAAAAAAAAAGGATTAGACAAAGAAGGTGAATAGTTGATTTTAGGATCCAATGGACATCAATTGATGTAAGTAATGCAATTTGAAGTGTATATCTTCTGAGTACATATTGTTTCAAAAAAAAAATTAATTATCTTCTGAGTACGTATTAATTATCCGCCACCATGTTTTGTGTTTTGGATTTGAATCTAACAATTCATTTGGTTTATAGGATGATAGAGGATTGAAATACTCGTCTCACTGTGTTCAATTCTACATTACCACAATCAATTCTACATTGCCACATAAATTGTTGTACTCTTACCGGTGCTTGAAAAAAATGAAAAAATAAAAGAAAAGTCCTCAAGTTGCTAATTTTTTACTTTGACTAGGCAACGTTTTGGAGCATCCTTGCTGGCTTAAAAGACAAATGCTATTAACAAAACAAAAAAGTTTAGAACCTTGAACGCAACTTCTTAGACCCCATTTGGGGTTGCAGTACTTTTAGAAAAAAAAAAACCACATTTAGGTATTAAAAGTACTTTTAAAGTATTTGATGAATATCATTCCATAAAATTAGTAGTAGAGTTTTTAGTGTTAAAAGCATTTTTAGCAAAACCTCAAATTTGATACTTTTATAGTAGCTTTTGAGATTTTGAAATAAAACATTAAATTTAATCATTTTATCCTATATTATGAACCAAATAAAGAGATAAATACTTTTAAAATTTTTAAATTACACATTATTTAATACAATAAGTACTTATTGAATTATATTTTCAAATAATATATTTAAAAATATTTAAGTAGTTAATTAGTATTTTTATTAAAAGTTCTATTAGAGAAGTGCATCAATAAGCTACTGAATCCCAAACGGCCCTTGGTCTTTTTCAACCGCGTTATTGTTACGATCGATTTATCCGTCACATTCTGAGTACTAGAGAACGCGTTCACTCATTCGCACAAAGACAAATTTGGAAGAACATTGCGTACCAATAATTGGGCGAAGCGCACGCTAATAACATTGGAAAACTCAAAAATCGTGTCAGTCTGACTCTTCATTTTATAGCATGCTGTGGAAGGCACGTGTAAATGATTGGACAATATCTTTGTTGTTGGGCTTCTATAAAGTAAGTGTTCGATTTCGGAAGTCTACACATGATCTTGATTTTCTCTTTTCTGTTTTCTTTTTAATTTACATCGTTACATATTGACTTATTAAGGGATCATTGAGGTTACACAAAGATTTAAAAAAAAAAATGGGAAAGAGAAATCAAATGCAAGATATTTATAGCGGTTCGACCACCTTCCTTGGTGGTTACCTCTACTCCCAAGTTTTTTTTAAGTTTCGATGTTTCTCCAGTATTGCCCTCCTTCCAACAGGCGAGGAGACAAACCTACATATATTTGAAGGTTAACCTTTCTCCTTGATTTCACCAACTTTTAAGCCAAGGTTTTTAACTCTTCCGTAGAGTACTCTTAATATATTACAAGTGAGGATTACCTTCTCCAATGTTTTACTTTTCATTAATGAAAAACCTCACATAAACACTCAGATAACTTGAGGTATGACAAGAATTAACATTCTAGTAGTGTAGATGACACAAATAAAATTTCACTAACACTCTCAATGGTGTCAATTTTATAATAGAAGCTCAAAAATTAAAAAATATTCAAGTTTAAATTTTTTATTTTGAAAAATAGATGAAAGAAATTCACTTGTAAACTCTTAGCAATATTTCTTTATTTCTTGTGACTGAAAGTTGAAGTTTTGACCTTTTATAGATGATCAAAAATTACTCCCAATGGTAAAAAAAAATGGCTGCTAAAAAAATTAGGCATTAGCTATAGTGCCACTGCTACAGTACTGATTCAATTTTTTGATTTTTTCTTTTTTCCAATGATGTACTTTTGTTCCTTTGATTGTTTTCTATCATATAACTAATTTAAACCTTTAGCTACATCATCATTTGTTTTATTAATAATGAAAGCTAGAAGATTAAGCATCATGAGGTCAATATTCCCCTTTTTTATGGTGACAAATAAAATGATGAAATGTGATTGACTACTGACTAATTTACGTAATAATTGTATGACATTTTATATTATTTTTAGTCAATTTGGTTATATTATTGGAAGAAAATGAATCATTTTGGCTATAATTAGTGAAAAATGCTTTTAAGTGATTAAATGAGATTTTTTTCACTTTTTACTTGGATTTTGTGTATTTTGACAGTTTTGACACATTTTCGTATTTCGGCTATAACTTGAGCTATAACAATCGGATTAAGATGATTATTGAACCAATTTGAACATAAGAGATAGATCTACAACTTTGGTGAAGACATCTGAATCCAGTTTGAAGGTTTTCCAAGTCAAAAAGCCGAAGTACAGTAGCCAATTTCATTTGGTCGAAGCTGAAACAGGGCAATGAGCAGTCTAGGGTATTTTGGTCATTTCTCAGCCTACACAGATCCAAATGAGGTGTTTCTTGATGCATTGGAAAGCTAACTCAAAGGGTTACAAGTTTCATGTTTTGGTCAAGAGCTAAATCAGCTTTTATCATCAAGAAAATTTCAGTTGAAGTTGACACAAAATCGGAGCAGAACTGGAAATTGAACAAAAGTGCACCAAAATGTCACTGTAGCAATCTGGCCGGATTTTTGGCCGGATTGTGGTCAGAGAAGGCTGCTCTTTACGCGGAAAACTCAATTTCACCTCCACTAAGTCACATGTAATGCTAGACATGTGAGAAACATTACCAGCTGTAAAAGGGAGGTGTAAGCCTCATTTCTTGACCACCTTTCATCTTTATATAGCCAAAAACTTGCAAGATTGAAGGGAGAATAGAGAGACATACGAGAGAGAACTTAGACTGCAAAAATGTAGCTCTTCCATTTTTCTTAGTGTAGGATAGTAGTTTAGACAGTTCATCCAGTCTTGTTTATTAGCTAGGCCAAGATGAAGATGGAGGATGAAGAAGGCAAGGAGACGAACTCATGTGACAAGGGTTACATTCCTTCCAAACTCTTTATCTTTTGTACTTGATTCCAAGTTTAGTTAATATACAAGTTTTGGATTTTGTGTTTAATATGTATCTTTAAAGTTTATGCCTTGGGTTTGATTGAACTTTCTATGATTGTTAGTGTTTATTATTTGGTTATTTGATTGCTATGATTTGAGCAAGTTATTTAGCACTTTGGCTCTTTAAATCATGATTAATCTGGTACCATTAATTGTGATTTTCTAAGGTGTTGTTTCTGCAATGAAAATTGAGATTTAACACTAGTTCAAGAAGTGCTAAACATAGGGAGTACACTCACGAAAGTAGAGGTGCACCTATGTGGTTTTTAGTGATTCATTTCATGTAATTTCAATGAAGAAATAAACTTGTAGCTAATTTCATAACCATGAGAATAGGTATGGATTAGTTATGAGTATAATTGATTCACTACGAAAGTAGGATTCAAATGCATAAGGAAATTATACCATAAGTAGCCTAGATGTAGTACTCAATGATCCAAATCTAGCACTTGCATGAGTAGTTAGGGATGCCATAACCTAAGGAGCTTTTATTTGTTATTTTTTATAATTACAGTAGGTTAAATTTGTTATAATTCATTGATAGTCTAAATAATAGAGAAGCTTTAGTAATACCGGTAATTGTTCACTCTTCCCTGTGGGATCGACCCGATATATACCCTACACTACTAGTTGACCTGTATACTTGCAGTGAACGGGTGTAATTCGATTTTTTTTTAACTTGTACGTATATTAAAATACCCGTCAAGTTTTTGGTGCCGTTGCTGGGGAAGATTTGGCAATGTCGGTGTAAAGAACAACTTTATTAGTTTAGACATTTTATTAGTTATAGTGTGAATGTTATCTTCTATTATTTTTGTGTTTTATGTGTGTATGTGTTTCATTACCTATTTTTCTTACTAATTTTGCTTTTGAGGTTGTTTAAAAGCAATTTTAGGTGATGAGAATGATAGGTCAATTTGGAGGACAATGCTTGAGAAATGGAAGTTTGGCAATGGATGGTTACCAGGTGCAAAGCTCCTTCAACAGAGGTAACCAAGAATTTACTGAATGTATGTCTTTTGAAGATGGTTTAAGGTGCTTAAAGGCTAAATTTGATGTTATGATGCTACAAGTTCAAATGGACACAATTATGCATGAAATTAAGCAAGGGAGGAATGTTAATGCTTTTAATTCTTATCATGTGATTTGTGACTTGTGTGGAGGTTATCATGCTACTAACACATGTATGCAAGCACAAAATATGGATTATTATGATGAATTAGAGCATTACAATTCTTGTTTTGATCAATATAGTGCTAATTGGAGCAATTCTCCTGCTTATGGTTGGGATAATCAATGTACTTATAGTGATTATCCATATTTTTATGATTACCAACCTGAAAGTGTCCAATATGAATCAAAACCATCTTGGGAGTTGGCAATAGAGAAGTTAGCTAATGCACCTCTACCTTGGGAGTTAGAAAGTGAACCATTAGCTAATGCTTCTAATGAGCTTGGGGAGCTTAGCTGTAGAAAATTTTTTACTAAATCAATATTTATTTAGCAGTAGAAAAAGCTAGCAAATGCAACTTCCGACCGTTTTGATAGGATTGAGGAAGAGAATAGATTGAATTAGCTGTTCTCACTTTGGTAGAATACATGAGCATTTGAATTGCATTGTTGTGAAGGTATTTCCTCTGAATTAATTTTGCAAAATTGATCCTAGCATGAATGGTGGGAATGTTGTATGTGAAAATTGGGTAGTATTTTGATGAAAATGATGAATTCAAGTGTGTTTTAATGGAGCAAATATCCATTTCACCATGATAATAGCTTTGGAACTAACTTTTGAGCCTCAAAGAGGTGAGTTTTAATGACTCATTTTTCACCCCTCTTGAGGAGTGCATTGAAAGTATAGGTTCTAAGGGTATTGCTGCCCAAGATACTCTCATGGCATTTCATTTGGTAAGTTCTCAAGTGGTACATATTCAAGGTAATATCTATGAAACACTTGATATAGGTAAGTCACTTCCATTTCTCACATCATTAGATCATGTGGCTTTTGCAATAAAGTCACCTTTTAATGATCCACCACGGCCTAAAATGGTGGATTATTCGTTAACTAAGCCTCCTTGAAAAATGAGGTGATATAGTCAAGCTAATGACTATAAAGAAGCGCTAGTTGGGAGGCAACCCAACGATTTCTTGTTTTTAGTAAGTTTAAATTGTTTAATTAGTGTTTTTGTGTGTTTTATAGGTGGCAATGGAAATGGCTTATGCAAAATTGTTTAAAGTGCAAAAGAGCTTATAAGGAAGCAAAAAGGGAGTTTTCTTGTTCATTTGATCCAATTCATGCATTTAAAGTGCTTTATGCTAAAGTTATATGGATGCATGATTTCATGTTTCAAGGTGCAATTGGTTGAGAAAACACATTTTTCATGTTTAAGGTGAGTTTTTCTTGAAGAAAATGGAAAAGGTTGAAAATTGGGTAAGTAAAAAAATTTTGCAAATGGAAAACGGAAGGAAAAACTGCAGAAATAAAAAAGTTCTGCAGTAAATCCGGCCAGAAATCAGGCCAAAATTTGGCCGGATTCATGGCCGGATTGACAGGGAAGGTGAAACAAAAAAATTTTGCTCACTATTGGAAATCCGGTCGGATATGCATTATCCAAAAAAAAAAAAATGCTTGTCCAGAATCCAGCCGGATATCCGGCTGGAAACTGGCCGGATTCTGGCCAGTGTTGCCAAATAAGGGGAATCCGCGCACGGATTCCCCAAACTTCTTCCTTCTTTCTTCCTCAATTCACACACACACTCACACCTTAAATACACACCACTCCTACAATCCCTCTTTTCACCATCCAATCTCCAAACTAAATATACCAAACACTTCCCTTTCCCTTGAGAGTTGATTTCATAGATTAAATTCCTTCAAAAACAAGTTTTAATTCGGATTTAAGCTTGAGAAGAACAAGGGTTTCAAATTTTTGAACTCTTCATTTGAGGCCGAATTGGAGTGAAATTTTTGGGGGTTTCTTCACCATTTGCATCATTAATCATCTACCAACAAGTTTGAGGTAACAAATCTTCACCAAATGTTGTCATTTAAATTTTGCCAATTTTCACTTTTTTCTATTTTTGGGCAATTTCGAATTTTTTTCATTTTGTGAAGTTTGGTGCTTTACATTGTGCTTATTGAGCTTATTGATGATTATTGGTGATGTTTAACTCATGCGTTTGTGATTATTTGGTGAATTTAGAAATTTTTAGCTAATTTTGAGAATTAATTTGATTTGATAATTATTAGCTAAATTCTTGAGCTAATTAGATTGAAGGAAACTGTATGAGATTAAGGGATTGCTCTAGGATATTTACATGCTAATTTTAGGATTAATTTGCCTATCTCTTGATTTTTGGCATGTTTATTCTAGAAAATTTGGTTAAAGATGAATTAATGACCTTTTTAAGTCTAAACTCATGGTTAAGGTGCTTTTTAGCATTTCATTATGCTTATTTAGGTCATTAAGTTGGGAGTGAGTTGTGTGATTGTTTAGTTGCTTCCTCTAATTATTTGGACATTTTATGCTTAAATGTTTTATTTGGAAAAATGATAAGAGCACTTGTTGTTATTGATAATCAATTTTGATACTTACTTATGATACTGATTGCTACTTATTAAGTAAGTAAGTTGATAAGTTGTCTCTTTAAAGATAAAGATAAACGTGAACAAGTGTTTGTTATCATTATTTAACAATGTACCTATTAAATGAAGTTAACGTTTAATAATTTTAATTAGGTACAATGACTCGTACTAAGAAAGGTACGGTGAAATCTCCACCTCCCAATAGGAGAGGAGAAACTTCGACGTCTAGACCGCCGCGCATGAAAAGAAAAGAAAGTAGACGTCTTGTGCTTGAGGACGAGCCATCGTCCGAAGAGGAGACTCAACAACAAGGGGAACAAGAGACACAAGGGGAACAAGAGGAGCAAGTCCCTTATGATAAGTCACGCTTCACCTCCGCCGAAAATGAAGCCTGGTACAATGCTAGGAGGGGAGCTAAGATATTGGTGGAGAAGGATGTCACTCCGGATGTTGAGGAGGTCTACCATCTCAAGGCATCCTTTGCCAAATTGGGATGGGAAAACTTCTTTAACATCCCAAACTTCTATTATGAAGAGCTTGTCCGAGAATTTTATGCAAATGTGGAGGACAAGAAGGTTTTTCACTACGACACGGAAGTGATTACCAGTACAGTGCGAGGGAGAAAAGTTCGAGTCCATAGAGCTGATGTGGAGCGCTATCTTCATGTTTCGGATGTGGGGAATAAGGTAGATTTGAAGAAAGCTTTCAAACCCAGTGATTTGGACTCTTGGAACATGCTAGAGGCACTTGTACGCTTGGGGGTTGAGTACAAGGCTACTTGGAAGATCGGGCGATATTCAGTATTGACTTCATCATTTCCGGAATCGCAACGTCTTCTAATTTACCTGTTTGCCTCCAACATTATTCCGAGGGCAAGTGGAACCAATGAAGCGCGCACAAGTGATATCTATTTCTTGGATAAAATGGAGCATGGCTTAGGAAACATCCAAGGCATTCCATTGGGAAGCATTATCACCAACCACATGTGGGCTGTGGTTCGCAGTAACGACATCAAACATGCTTTCCCATATCCTCGGTTCTTGACCTTTGAGTTTCAAAGGGTTGGAGTGGATTTTTCTAATGCTATCCCTACAGGTCTCAAGAAGAAGGATGTCTTTACACTGGATTTTTGCAGGTTTATTTTGAAGAGTAAAGACGTAGGTGGTCCTTCGACTCAAGGAGGTGCTCAAGGAGACATTCGGCACAAGGAGGAAGCTGAAATTGAACGAATTGAAGAAGCTCAAGGGATTGAGACAACCACCCCACCGGTCTCAACTGAGCCGTCTTCCTCACGTCGTCCATCCTCACCTCAAGACACTCGGTCATTTCTGAGGAAGATAATGAATAAGCTGCTTTGTGTCGAGGCTGAGGTGAAGAAAAGTCGACAAGGGAACAAATGGAACTCCGAGCGTCTTCGTCGCATTGAGACCAAGTTGGGTATTGAAGCTCCTTCAACTCCACCCTCTTCACCTGACCAAGCGACTACTTGAGGGAGTACTTGTCACCACTTGACATTGCCGCTGGCTTGTCCTTTATTTTCCGTAGTACTTGTGATGTTTACCTTTTTAGTAATTTTCTTTATTTCTTTTGTGTGAACTAATCCAAGTGATCTTCATCTCTGTTGTGGTGTTAGTGATTCAGACTACTTAAGGTTGGAAATTCATCACTTGGACATGGATTCGGATTGCGCAAGTTCAATTGAGCAGTATTTTCTTTTACTCTTTATTTATTTTCTTTTTCTCACATTGAGGACAATGTAAAGTTTAAGTGTGGGGGAGGAAAATACTGGACTTGTATTTACTTGCCATGTGATGATATTTTGTGAATCTAAATGCTTAGAAATGTTGGAATTGTGTTTGAATTATTTGCCATGTGGATAATTTGCTTGAAATTGGGTTTGTTGGCAGGGAGTTTCATCCATTTATAAGTGGAAACTCTGTCAAAATTTTTATAAAATCTTTTCCAATATTTCATTATGACCCAAAATTCTTCAAATTTTTGCATTTTTGTGCAAAAAGGGCTAAATTGTTCCAACCTTAAGTGTTTGATTTTTCCAATTGTTGAAACTTTATGTGTATTTTGGAAGGTTTAGTCCTCATTTAACTTGGAAATGGTTATTATGCAATTAGGATTTTTGCATTTTAGAAAGTATATTCGGTAAAGTGAGGAAAAGTATACCTATAATTTTACATGTTTAATGAGATTTCTTCTCTTTACTTAATTTTGCAAGTAAGTGATTGATATAGTCGATAAAGGTTATACTCCTCCTTTGATTATTTCTATATATTTTTCTATGAGGGAAAAATAAAGAAAAGAGAGAAAAAAATAAATATAAAAAAATAAATAAAAATTGTTCTACTCCAATAATTCTCGTACTAAGTAATCGGGGGTTGGCATCTACAAATGTCAACTTTCACGTAAAAAGGTGTTTGAATTAAGAGTATGCATAGCAACTTGAATAAGTGAAATGTTGAGTAATCGGAGATCTTCACCTAAAAGTGTCGATTTTCGCGTCAAAAGGCATTTTCATTATTTAAGTAAAATTAGTGTGAATAAATCCCTCTTAGTTGTAAAATTTTGAAAGAAAAAAAAAAGAATGATTATAGGAGGAGGAAAACTATAAATTGACTATGTGATTTGCTTATTTGTGAAATTAGGTTAGGGTGAGAGATTAAGTTTAACTTGTTAAATTAGGGTATAATTATCTTTCCTTTACTTGATATTATGAGTATTTAGTGTGAATTGAATAATTGTATAATGATTGTTTTCCAAGTTTTGAGGAATTAAATTTGACAAAAGCGCATATATTGTTTCACCTCTTGAATCATTGTAATTGATTATGTGTGAATTGCTTGAGGACAAGCAATGATTTAAGTGTGGGGGAGTTTGATAAGTGACTAATTTACGTAACAATTGTATGACATTTTATATTATTTTTAGTCAATTTGGTTATATTATTGGAAGAAAATGAATCATTTTGGCTATAATTAGTGAAAAATGCTTTTAAGTGATTAAATGAGATTTTTATCACTTTTTACTTGGATTTTGTGTATTTTGACAGTTTTGACACATTTTCGTATTTTGGCAATAACTTGAGCTATAGCAATCGGATTAAGATGAGTATTGAACCAATTTGAACATAAGAGATAGATCTACAACTTTGGTGAAGACATTTGAATCCAGTTTGAAGGTTTTCCAAGTCAAAAAGCCGAAGTACAGTAGCCAATGTCATTTGGTCGTAGCTGAAATAGGGCAATAAGCAGTCCAGGGTATTTTGGTCATTTCTCAGCCTACACAGATCCAAATGAGGTGTTTCTTGATGCATTGGAAAGCTAACTCAAAGGGCTACAAGTTTCATATTTTGATCAAGAGCTAAATCAGCTTTTATCATCAAGAAAAGTTCAGTTGAAGTTGATGCAAAATCGGAGCAGAACTGGAAATTGAACAAAAGTGCACCAAAATGTCACTGTAGCAATCCGGCCGGAACTTGGCCGGATTTCTGACCGGATTGTGGTCAGAGAAGGCTGCTCTTTACGCGGAAAACTCAATTTCACCTCCACTAAGTCACATGTAATGCTAGACATGTGAGAAACATTACCAGCTGTAAAAGGGAGGTGTAAGCCTTATTTCTTGACCACCTTTCATCTTTATATAGCCAAAAACTTGCAAGATTGAAGGGAGAATAAAGAGACATACGGGAGAGAACTTGGACTGCAAAAATGTAGCTCTTCCATTTTTCTTAGTATAGGATAGTAGTTTGGACAGTTCATCCAGTCTTGTTTATTAGCTAGGCAAAGATGAAGATGGAGGATGAAGAAGGCAAGGAGATGAACTCATGTGACAAGGGTTACATTCCTTCCAAACTCTTTATCTTTTGTACTTGATTCCAAGTTTAGTTAATATACAAGTTCTGGATTTTGTGTTTAATATGTATCTTTACAGTTTATGCCTTGGGTTTGGTTGAACTTTCTATGATTGTTAGTGTTTATTATTTGGTTATTTGATTGCTATGATTTGAGCAAGTTATTTAGCACTTTGGCTCTTTAAATCATGATTAATCTGGTACCATTAATTGTGATTATCTAAGGTGTTATTTCTGCAATGAAAATTGAGATTTAACACTAGTTCAAGAAGTACTAAACATATGGAGTACACTCACAAAAGTAGAGGTGCACCTATGTGGTTTTTAGTGATTCATTTCATGTAATTTCAATGAAGAAATGAACTTGTAGCTAATTTTATAACCATGAGAATATGTATGGATTAGTTATGAGTATAATTGATTCACTACGAAAGTAGGATTCAAATGCATAAGGAAATTACACCATAACTAGTCTAGATGTAGTACTCAATGATCAAAATCTAGCACTTGCATGAGTAGTTAGGGATACCATAATCTAAGGAGCTTTTATTTGTTATTTTGTATAATTACAGTAGGTTAAATTTGTTATAGTTCATTGATAGTCTAAATAATAGAGAAGCTTTAGTAATACCGGTAATTGTTCACTCTTCCCTGTGGGATCGACCCGATATATACCCTAAACTACTAGTTGACATGTATACTTGCAGTGAACGGGTGTAATTCGGTTTTTTTTTTTTAACTTGTATGTATATTAAAATACCCGTCAGTGATAGAAGATAAACAACTAAATGCGTAAAGCAATAAACTCCCCTTGAGAATATGCATAATGAATTCCTCTTTTCAGCATGACTATAATATAAGAAAAAAATAAGTACATTTGCTAAAAAATGAGACTAATTAATTTATGTTGATAAAGATTAATATTATTTTAGCACAAAATTTCTATATCCTGTGCGTTCTCCCAAAATAAGGTGAATAAGATCAAGTATGTCTCCCCTTAGAAAAAGCCTATATGTTTATATAAATTTTCTAAGTGTTGAATTTTTGAAGATGACATAGATTATGATTATAATGATGAAACCTTTGTCTTACAAGTTTATGATGAATTGCAAAAAGCTCATGCTAAAAATGAAGAATTGAAATTGAAATTGACAAAGTTGTTAGAACAGAACAAGAAATTAGAATTGAAAATAATGATTTTATGAAAAGCAAGATTACCTTGGATTCGAAAGTAAATAAAATTGAGAAACTAAGCAAGAAGTTAGATAAAAAGATAAAAGCTTATGATAAAATGAACAAGTTGCTATGAAAACAATAATTGATGACTTGAGTGCATGTCTTGAGAAATTCACTAAAAGAAAAGATAACCTAGAAAAGTTGTTGGATAATCAAACAATGGCAAATGATAAAAGTGGCATTGGATATGTACCAATGAATAATAATAGATATGGAAATTACATTATTAAAGCCACTTCCCCTAATACTCCTCATGTTATTGCAATTATTATTGTCAAAATAGACATTTTTCTTATAATTGTCATGTTAAAAGGGATGTACAAAATGGTTTTCAAGGTATATAGGTGATTAAGAAATCTATTAATATTCAAGGATCCAAAAAACTATGGGTACCAAATTCTATATCTTATAATTGATATAGGTGAAGAAGACGATAAGAGAATCCAAGCGAATCTTGGGTAATAAATTCTCAAGAAGCATATGCATGGCATGCTCATAAGATGCAAAGAGTGAATGGACATATTAATAAAGAAAGATCGAACACTTTATGAATGTAATACCATATCCTTACAGCCATAAAGGGAGTTTACCTTATTATCACCAATAATAGCCGTGAAAGCCATTTGTCTCAGATCATCCTTCTCTTTTATCTCACCAATAGAATTACAATCATTCCACATGAATTGAAGATTTCTAATACTTGATTATACCCATTTAAGTCTTTCATCATCACTTTTCTTTTGAGTGGCTTTGAGGGTCACGCATCTCTTTACTTTTGCCTCTTCTTCACTTGGTACCTTAAAATTGAGTTTCAACTCCTACGATGTTAGAAAACATATCAATTGTTCAATAAGCAATTTATTTAAATTCTTAAACTTTCTTCAATAGCCGTAACTTTACTTTCTTAATCATTGTTTGAAGTACCCAAGATCTTTTTATATTTTCATCCAAGGAATATTCTTTACCAAAATCCTTCCAAATCTTTAGTAATATCATTGAATTTATAATACATTTTATTCTTATTTTCATGATATTTCATTTAAAAAATTCATATTTAGCAACAATCAATGATTCTTTTGTTCTTTGATATTTAGGTTACTCTCATGTATTTTATTCAATTTACTCCAAATTTCTATAGCCAATTTATAACCTTTTACCCTACTCTGTTCATTAGTATCTAAAGCATTATATATCACATTCACAGCTTTAGCATTCAAAGAAAGATATATTCTATCCTTTTCATTTAATTCTTGCCTAGTTTTTAATCTACTCAAACTTATCATAGCATTAACTATTTTAGTTTCATAAGCACCATCAACAACAAAATACCAAAGTTCAATATCAATAGATTGTAAGACAATTTCCATTCTTTTTTTTCCAACTATTAAAATTTGTGCCACTAAATATAGATAGTCTAATAATAGATTGGCCCTTCAAAAATAAAGCATTATTAGTTGTCATGATCTTTACTCCTAAACAAGTTGAATTCAATTTCTATGAGATTGAGGTTTGATATAACTTGTTGGCCCTAGAGCAACCTAATCTAAGTGGAGTAGAAGATGAACATTTGCAGATAATCTATAAGATTAAATAACAAGAAAAAATCAAATTAATCAAATAAGAACAATAATTAAGATAAAGAGAGTAGAGAAAGAGAAATCAAACGTAAGAAATTTATAATGTTTTTGGCACCCTCCTTGGTCCCTATGTCTACTCCCGAGTTTCTTTTAAGTTATAGTGTTTCTCCACTCTTGTCCTCCTTTCAACGGGTGAAATGACAAACCCATATATACTTGAGGATCAACCTTCCTCCTTGAATTCATCAACTCTTGGAACAAGGATTTTTCCTCCTTCTTAGAGTAACCTCAATGTATTATAAGTGAGAATCACATTTTCTAAGGTTTTACTTCATTTCTATCAGAAACCTCACATAAACACCCAAATAACTTGAGGTACAACAAGAACCAACACTCTAGTAGCGTGGATGATACAAATGAAAGCTTGTCAGCCCCTCAATGGTGTGAATTTTACAATACAAACTCAAGAATGAAATATATTCAAGTTTAAACTCTTGATTTTGAAGAATAGATGAAAGAAATTGACTTATAAACTCTTAGCAATGTTTCTTCATTTCTTATGGCTAAAAGTTGAAGTTTTGACCTTTACCTGTTTCCAATGAAAAAATATATAGCTGTTAAGAAAACAGGCTGTTGGCTACAGTACCCATTACGGTACTAATTCAATTTTCTTCCTTTTTTCAATGATGCACTTTTGATCCTTTGAATGTTTTCTATCATGTAACTAACATAAACCACTAGCCATTTCATCATTTATTTTGTCAATCATCAAAACTAGAATATTAAGAACCATGAGTCTTTAGTAATATGGCATGTTATATTTGAATTCAAAATTTTAAATTTTCCAGAGCAAGTTTGAAAATAAAAACACTAACATCACATCCAATTCACTATCTTTAAAAAGTTGGAATTGACGGGATTTTTATATCAATACAAGTTTAAATCCGATCTTATACCCGTTTAACTGTATACTACAAGTATACAGGCCAAATTGTAATGTAGGGTATGTATCGGGTCGATCCCACAAGGAGCAAATTAACCAATTACTAGGTCCTTGTTTTCTCTATTATTTAGACTTATGAATGAATTTGAGCAGAGAAATCGTATTGCTATT
>NC_040036.1:55838135-55959923 GCF_003713205.1 Coffea eugenioides | reverse complement strand
CCCATGGCTGCCTTGATGATCGGTCAATGGGATTGAACTCGAACCTGCCGTGAGAACTGGTCAGTGGGATTAAACCCGAGCCTGCCATGATGATCAGTCAGTGGGATTGAACTCGAGCCTGCCGTGAGAACTGGTCAGTGGGATTAAACCCGAGCCTGCCATGATGATCAGTCAGTGGGATTGAACTCGAGCCTGCCGTGAGAACTGGTCAGTGGGATTAAACCCGAGCCTGCCATGATGATCAGTCAGTGGGATTAAACCCGAGCCTGCCATTCACTTGATCATTCACTTGGTCAGTGGGACCAACACCCGAGCCTTGATGATCGGTCAGTGGGATAACACCCGAGTTTGCCTTGATGATCGGTCAGTGGGATAACACCCGAGCCTGCCTTCAATTGGTCAGTGGGATAGCACCCGAGCCTGCCTTGAGAATCGGTCAGTGGGATAACACCCGAGCCTGCCATGATAATCGGTCAGTGGGATGACACCCGAGCCTGCCGTGAGAATCGATCAACAAGAAATTAAATTTGATTTGTCAAGAAACAAGAAATTAAATTTGATTTTCCAAGAAACAAGAATTTGAACTTGATTTTTTTATTTTTGACTTTTTGAATTTTTCTGATTTTTGAATTTTTGAATTTTTTGATTTTTGATTTTTGATTTTTGAGTTTTGAAAGAATCTTTTCAAAGATAATTTGCCCTAGTGTAGGGTCCTTTTTCCTTCTTTCTTTTCTTTCTTCGGTATCGGCCTTCCACATCACTAGATGCTTCTTCATCGACTTCAGCCATGAATACCTGCACAGGGGGCTTACCAAAGTACAATATGCGCTTAAAATTATTTTTTTGAAGTGATGCACCTACTACTCATGTAAAGAACAGTATGATTGATTCAAAAATATCTTATTTGACTCTTGGACGAAATTCTCAAATGTGCTACAAGAATTTGCCCCGGTGTGGGCCCATTCGATTGCAAAAATTTTGTTCGAATGACTCTCCATTTATTTGAACAACGTAAGAAACTATGTTTCCTAACATACAATTGTGAAGACAATTAAACGTCTTGCTTAAACTCATACAGAAAATTTCATGATGAATTTCTCAAAATAATACCAAATTACAGAAAATTTCTTCCTCACTTTAGCATCGATGCTTAGGGTAATGGGTCACCACTTCTTGTTAGATTGTCTTTTAGGACCAATCGAGTGGGTGTTATTTCTGATTTTGAGGTGGCTAAGGAAAATGAGGGGTCAAGATTTGTCTTATTTTTGTGCCCATTCGATATCACATCTTAGTGAAAGCAAAAAGTTTGTCACCCTTATTTCTTAAGAAAACTTAGTTAACACATAAGCTTTGTAAGCTTGCAACAGAGGGGTAGAAACGATACCAAAACATGCGAAAACAGGTTATAATCTTATGGTCATGAATGATTGATGGATTCCTCAGACGTATAATCCTCACTTCGATTTGTCATGAAGGATAAGTCAACGATGGACTTTATAAGTTTGTAATGTGGCTTGAAAACGATAGTTAAAGAATAAGACTTTCAATAAGACTTTCAAGGACGTTGCACCGAAGATCGTATTTTTCCAAAATTGCCCCTATTTTGAGCTCGAAAATCCTAGACTTTGTTTGACTTTTATCATTACTTAACGGGGACTTTCAGCATCGAAATTTTTTTTTCTTTTCTTTTGCATTCATTTTGCTTGCCTTTTCTTTTCTTTCAAATGTGCCCTTGCGGATTTTCACATGATGAGCAGTGTCAATCTCATCTAACCAATTCAGAAATACATCCAAAAAATTCTCGACATCAGTATATGAGCATCACTTGCCAATTAGAAAATTCCTTAACAGAGATATTGCAAGGAACAGACGTCAGGACTTTCGACTTTTGTAATGGGGTCTGGTGGGGTGCTTAGAAACGTTAAGGCTTGAAAGCGGATTTTCAAGTAGTGGTTTTAAATGATCTGAGATCGCATTATTGTATCAACCCTCTTTTAGGGTTAAATCATAACTTGCCCCAGTTTATTCTCAATTGAGGCTCTTTTTCTCTCTTATTTTTATCTTTTCTCTTTTTTCTTTTGATTTTTCCTTCGGCTTTCTAATATTCCTTTGAAATTTTTCAAAAATTTGCCCCAGTCTATTTTTGAACTGAGGTTCTCTTTTCTCTTTTTGATTTGATTTTGTTGCTTTATCACTTTTCACTTCTTGAGACTTTTCCCCTTTTCAACTCAAACTTGCCCCAGTATGGGGTTTGCGATTCTCAGGGGTTGCCAAACGAAATAATTTGTTCTGAAGGCTCAAAAGGGATAACTAGGGATAAAATGTTTGATTGGAAAAGAAGAGGGCCTGACTTTTATTCCGTTCCTTTCATTAACTCCGAAAGGAAATTTTCATTAATGGAAAATTTCTTGCTTGTATCTGAATTAATTAACTGAGGATGACCCCCGTTCATCCATATCTGTGAAGCATAGGCGATCCGCCGGAAAAAAACCCTTTCTTTTTCTCTTTTTCCTTTTCTTCTTTTCAAAATTGAAGCCCAGATATCAATGGTAGAATCAAATTTTCCCCATTTGGCGGTTTCCCTCTCTTTTTTTTTTGTTGCAAAATTCCCCAATCTCCTTCCCCGATGTGGGGTGCGATCATAAGTGCATTCGAAAAGAACCACCTATTTTGGCTCGAATGAGGATGCAAGGGGTAATCAGTGTTTAGGTTGTAGAAACGATGGCCAAAGCATCATTCTTACGCCTCATGAGAACTAAAGTAAAGAATAGCTCATTGAGAACCCATTCCCTTTTGAAAATTTTACCAATGTAGGGTAGTGATCATTAAGGCCCTTATTTGAAACGAAATTATTCTTTTAAGGCTTAAATGGGAGAGCAAATGATAAAATCTGTATAGATAGAGAAACGAATGCTTGAAGTATCATTCCAAGTTTTCAAAACAAACAAGAATAATGTACATTTTTGCTTTCACTTAGATGTGGATTCAATTGGATTAGACACAATGAACATTTTTCAATGAAAGATTGCTCCAATTTGCAATTTATCAAACAATGTGACTGATTTTTGGGAGGCTAATAGAAGTGGGCAAAATATGAATTGTACAGTGAAGGAGAAAAAGGTATCGCATTGGGTCTTTTGAGTGACCTCTTTTAATTCTGAGCACTCTTATTGTATAGCTCGGATCACCAATCTAGTGTATGTAAAGATTTTAGAAAGCATACACTTGTGAATTGTCAGGCTAGAGGTTGAAAAAAGTCTCAATTTAGTCTTATTTCTTAAAATTCATCATGAAATCCCTCAAATAGCCAATAAAGAATGAAATATACATGATTATATACAAACAATAATTGTCTAAATAAAAACTTTATTGCTAAAAAAGTTTAAGACAAAATTATAATACAAATGAGACGAGAAAAACTCCTAAAGAGCTCCACATATACACACTTTTTTGACTCCTATTCTTTTGGAACAAAAATGTATTAACAAATCAAATAAACAAAATTTTCTTTTTGACAAACAATTATGAAGTCTCTTAGATGCTTTAGCCTAGCGCTTCCAGATGGATTCTTCAAATTGTAGGATCTGCCCAAAAATCAAGTGATATTTGTAAATTTTCAAAATTTATTAGATGAAATCGTTATCAGATATTAAAATATTTTCACCTTATTGAAACATCTTTTACAAATGCAGGGGAGGGGAAAAATAAAAAGAAAAAAATACCCAGAGTTAGTAAGCAAAATTGTAAAATCGGTATGCATGTCCTATGGGGGAACCCTTTTTATGCCAAGAGTAGGCCTAGCATGAAAATGCAATCCTCTGGGGTAGGCACTATACAATACCTGACGAATCCGACCAACTTATTGAGTGAAAAATAATTTTAACAAATTTGGTCAATTGGAGTGAGAAGAGACATTTGTCCTAAAAATGAGGACAAAGTCCGAATGGATTGCTTGCTTTGATCAACACATAAAATGATGTGTAAAAGAGTCTACTCTTGAAAGGATTACAATGTCTCGACTAATTTATTCAGTGAACCTTAGACTTAAACTCTAAAGGGAATAAGCGAGTCAAATGAATAGGATGAAATTGATGATTTATTCAAAATTGACTAGATCACTCTAAAAATAGGTAAACTGGTAAAATGAATTGAATGGAATCGATAATTTATTCAAAACTGATCAGATCACCCTTAAAAGGGTAAATTGGTCGAATGAAATTGATGATTTATTCAAAATTGACCAGATCATCCTAAAAAGGGGTAAATTGGTCAAATGAATGAAAATGATGATTTGTTCAAAATTGACCAAATTATCCTAAAAATGAATGAATTGACCAAATAGATTGGATGAATTTGATGGATAATTTGATCAAATAAATTGAATGGAAATGATGGTTTATTGAATTGTCTGCCTATTGGTAGTTTCACAAAATCATTGCAATGCATTAGTCTATGAGCCTCCTAAAATTAAATTTTGGCTTCAATTTATTTATCGTCTCAACAGTGAGGAAATATTGGTGAATTTCTTCAAATTAATGTCCTTTACGCAAGGGATTTTTATCAATTTTGATAAAATGGCCAAAAAGTGATTATTAGACGCTCATATTCCAAAGATCGCTCTATAAAAATGATCGGATCCTACCTTACCTTGTGCACTACCCCTTTGGATGGTACAAAATGTAAACGTGCAAGTCTCCTTGGATTAAGTATCCGAGACACAAGGTGGCTTATTCCTAACACGGGATCCCCTAAATGGCATTCCTTTCTAGGGTTTATACATGATGCCATTTTATCAAAGCGCGTAAATATGCAGTACACAAATGAAACGTGACCTAAAGGAACCCCCTTTTTGTATGCCAGGGTGAGCCTAAAATGAAATGTATTCATGTTACAAGTCGAAGCATTGAATTTAAACGTGTCACATCAAATAGGGTAGGCTCCTAGAGAGTACCATGCCAGGACTCTTATTTCCTAGGGCTTATGAATGCAATGGAGACAAAACCAAAAAGAGTTAGTTCAATCAGACAAATACACATAACACATTTGTAGCAAGGCAATACAAAGAGATAAAGCAATAAAGGAATAGAGGGGTTGGATCCCTCTCCTCGTGGATAGTGTCTCTAATAAGGTGAGGCAGACTCTACACTAGGTAAACTATCATGGATGCATGAGGTATTGGCTCACTAATGCATCTAGACTCGATACGTTTGAGGTCCCCGAGCCTTCAAACTTAGAAACCAAAGGTCATCAATCCCAAGGTTCTTTGTCGGTGGCTCGAGCGATTCCCCAGACACTGCTACGCACACGTCGTGTCACGGCTACATGTCTGAGTGAATCTATCAAAAATCCTCAACCTTCGACTAAAAGCTAGAGGCTATTAACCCAAAGCTTAAAGCGGAAGATTGAGTGACCCCTCGGATCATGCTACGCACACGTCGTGTCGCGATCACACGTCCAAATGGGTCGCCTAATCCTAATAGGGTGGAGTGGCGTGACAAGCCACTAAAAGAAAAATAAATGCGGGATAAAAAGTAAAGCGTATGCACGTATGCTAGTGCTCGGTTTGGAGGAGAGGGATCGACAACCAACGCGAGGCTCTAGGGTAATATCCCCCTACCCAAATGCAATGCAAAGCGCGGGATAACATGAATAAACCATCCATCCATCAAATCAATCATACGCAAAAGGGTGAGGGAGTGAGTTGATACGCGCAAAATGCAAAAATCCTAAAAAAGGAAAAATGCTACCCTAAACATCCAAATGTAATACACGAAAAGGGTAGAAAAGGAAAAGAATAACTAAATCAAGTGCTCGGACCCACTTAGGAAGTCCCCAGTGGAGTCGCCAAGCTGTCGCGCCCCATTTTTTAAAAATAAAAATAAAGTAGTGAGTGAATGAAGTATGATTTGAAAATTGGTGATGTGTGTGAAAAAGAAAAAGGCCATGGGACTTTGAAATGCGACGGTTTGGCCAAAATAGTAATCTAAAAAGGTTTTGATAAAAGTGTAGGAGTCGCCACTTGGTATCGAGTTAGGGTGTACCAAGTCACCCAAAAAAATATGGATTTAAAAATGTAAAAAAAAACCTTTTTAGATTGACTCCAAAGTCTACGATAAATCAGAGAAAATGGTTCGGGGGTCGCGGTTGAAGAGAGGGAAGGCAAAGACAATGTCTAAGGCACCCTCTCAACCTAGCCTAAGCTAGTTGCATGATTTAGTCATGATTTTCCTAATTTCTAACCAAAAGATGTATCGCATTTGGATGTAACTAACATGGATGCAATCCTAAATCTAATGATGAATCGAAAGGGACAAATATCTCTTAAAGGCTCGATTGGACTAAATCACATGAGTTGTGATAGCCAAGGATGAGCCCTCCAAGAGGTCACGAATAATGCTAATGACGTAAGAATGAGTGGAATGAATGTATGCAATATGAAAACATGAGTTTGTGTGAAGTGAAAAAAAAGTAATAAAAGATAATAGTGTGTAAGTGGGAGTGTGCAAATGGGGGTGCAAGGTGAGGTATGTAAAGTGATAGTGTGAATGAAATGCATGAACCCTAGAGGAATGCAAACAAGATGGGTACGGGGAGACCCTAAATCGTGACTTTTGCTTTTCCTTTTGGTTAGAAAAAGAATGAGCGTGCTAAGGCTATGTGTAGCCAAACTCGTCCATTCCCCTTACCAGAAGGGTAACTCCTATCTAATCAAGCAAATGATCTAACCTAATTCTAATGCTTAGATGAAATGCAAGTCTAATGTCATGTTTCATACAAAGGGGGGCAAGTAATATACATATAAGGGGAAATATGGAGGAAGGGATATACACATATAAGGGAAGTGTCATGCAACATGGTAAAAAGGCCCTAGAAAGTAAAGATATGCATGAGATGAAATGATGTTATCACACAACCATGGTCTAACGCTTGAGGGGCTCCTAAGGGTCTAGCGTTGGACTAGCCCATGTCTACAATTTCCCACTAGCATTGGACTAGTGAGAAAAGTCGGAACAAAGGGCCACAACTAGCGTTGGACTAGTGTGGATTCAAGAAATTGACCACAACTAGCATTGGACTAGTGTGGTGACGTCACGCATCGGTTACAACCAAATAAATCATGCAAGACCTAATAAAAGCATGTAAACATATAAATCACATATAGCACATAAGACATACGCATGATATCTAGATGCAAGACCCTAAGAAAGCGGTAACACATAGCACATAGACACGTAAAACACACATAAGGCAAATAAAGCAAATAAAGCCCTAACTATTACATTCGGGGGAAGCCTACTACAATCTAAGAGGGGAAACGGAATAAAATAAATAAAATAATAACCTAACTATTACAACTTTGGCATTCAAGTGCCTTTCAAATGATCGAAATTGAAAATAACTATACAAAACTAAAACAAATAAAGTGGATAGATAAATAAATAAATAAAATAAAAATATTCAAAAGGTATGCAATTAAGCACATAAATCACATTGGCACATAGGGTCAAATAAAGTGAAAATAAGGGATAGAGTGTACCTCCCTTGATTTGAAGCCCTAATGAAGTGAAATGACTTATTTACCCTCCAAAAGACAAAGAAAAGGTCAAGGCATCACGAATAACCACATACATATGAAATGGAACCATTAAAGGCATTTAAATAACTAAACAGCCCATATTCACAAAATTAGGATCCAATTGAAAGGAAAAGAAAGTTCAAGGGGGGTCAATTTGATTGGTTTTTCCAATTACTGGGGCCATAGAAGCATAGATAGAAGCTAAGGGGAGCAAAGTGCAATTTTAGAAGTCATTTTTGCATGCAAATTTCTGCAATCTATTCATGCAAGGCTACGGTGGAAGCTTCTGCAATAACTCTCGGCAGCTGCTAAGAAAATTCTGCAACAAAACTAGCTACCAGCTTTCATTTTTCAAGCACGGATCTTAGCCTCAAAACACAACTTCGAACAAAAACAAATTCAACCAAACATCAAAACTTTGATCTAAACAAAAGCCTACTGGAGCTTAGCATCTAAACATACAAAAGGAAGCTCAGCTTTGCGGGCTGCTTCGAGAAAGAAAACGGTGAAGAGAATGCAGCAGCTTTTAGTTTCTCATACAATTTTAACATACCAAGGAAATGATTTAATGCAGTTCCCAATTTGTCCAAGGCCAGAAATGAGAGAATATGAGGCAAAGGAGAGGGGAGGCACCCAACAGACACTCTCGGACACAAAATGCAGAAAGGTAACATGAACTGGCTGCTCAAATATGCAAAATTCGAAACCAGAAATTCCAACCCATTTCCAAACCAACAAAAACCATGTTATCTAAGCCTTTCATTGCTAAAACCCATCATCAACATCGCAAAAACACAAAAGAAACAGCAACCAGGGGAGCATTAGGAATCCAAACATGACGAAAATCATAAAGCCGAAAGCTTTCTGCAGTTTTCTGGTTTTGTTCATTCAAACACCACTAATGGCTTCAATCAACGAAAACATGAATCAAAGTTACAACATAACCGCACATTCTCTCCACTTTAAACCACAAAACTCTCATGTTTAAATACGAAATTTAGAGGAAAAGAGCCTGCAAAATCTGAAAAATTTCTACAATCTCCTTTCGGCAAATCTGAGGACTAATCATCGACTAAAGGAGGCTAGAAATGATTCCTATACCCTGGGTTTCATGAGCTATAACAACACACGATCCAAACACAGAGATATAGAGCCAAAACGAGTTACCAAACGGGTCTCTACACAGAACCAGAGATGAAACCACAAAGACAGGAAACAAAACATGCGTGCACAAGGAAGAAATTCATGCAATGAACCCCAGATCTTCCCAAAATGGTATGAAAATGACAGCAAGAAAGGCTAGAGTCACCTGCAAACGTCGGTGAAGTAAATCAAACGTGAAAACTCAGGAAAGTGACGCTGGTTTCTGGAAAAACAACGCCTAGGCAAATTTGTTGCAGCGGCAGCAGCATTGGAGAATCCGTGACAAAATAACCACTATCGAGACCAGAATTTAGGAAAAAAGTGGGCTGAATCGTCAGCCTGATGGAAAAAGATTCACCTACCCTCGTTTTTTCCCTTTTCCTTTGCTGTTTCCTTCCTTTCAGATCTCTATCTACCGCCCCTTTACTTCCCCAGATCTGCTCCGAAACCCTTCTCCCTTTTCAACAGTAAAAGCTCCTCTTTTCTTCCCTTATTCCCTCTCTTTCTTAGTTGCTTTTTCTCTCCAAGCCTTTCTCACCCCATCTCCTCAACTTTCTCTAGCCGTCGTTAACCTCCCTCAGCTCTTTTTTCTCTCATTTTTCTTATCCAGCACAGCCGTCCACCCTCCAGACCTTTACGAAGCTTCCCCTCTGTTTTCCTTTTCCTTTTCTTTTTCCTACCTCAGCTCCTCTTTTCTTGTTTTTTCTCTCCAGCCGCCAACTTCATCAGACTTCGCTCCCAGCTCCTCTTGGCTGCGGCTATTTTTCCTTTTATAGGAACCCCCTAAGTCCCTAAAACCCTCACCTCAAAGGTGAGGATGAAGGGTAGATTATTACCAAAGATCTGAGCCATTGGATGGCATCTTTGGATAAGGTTGGGATCAAAGAAACCGCTGCAAATTTCTGTTCTTTTCCGTTTCATGCTTCTGCCTTAAAATGAAATATTGAGAAGGAGCTTGGATCCAGCGCAGCATGGTGCATGAGCTCTCTCTTTTTCTTTTTTTTTTAACAAAATAAATAAAAAACAAACCTTCATGAATTGAATCTAAAAATTTAAAGAATATTTTTTGTGAGTAATTCTCTTTTTTCAAAAAATCTTAATGCTTGAATGTCTTAAAATTAATAAGCAAAAATGAATAAAATTAACAAATAAAAGTAAATTAAAAGATTTGATGTCCAAAATGCTAAAAAATGAAATTTTGAGATAAATTAAACAAAAATAAATAAATAAAAGAGTAAAAATTTGGTGTCTACATTGTCCTAACATGATTTGTTCTTGTTCATCGATTGCAATTGACTTGCTATACATGCACATGAATTGTATTTGGCCTGGAATTCTAGAAACCCTGTGGCTAGTTAGTCGAGTCGAACCGGCAAGGGCCTGGTTGATTAGCTAACGAACCCTGGGTAGTTAGTGATGTCGAGCGGAGTGCTATCTCCTCGACTAATCGGTATACTCGAGTATTACCACCAGTGTTTATTGTGGAGTTCGGGCCGGTAAGGGGTTTGATCGGTGGACGGAGATTGGAGTTAAGTGGGGTTCTACTGGACTATTTTCTTACTTGAAAGATGACGGAGTGTCAACTACCAATCGATCAAGCTATGGTGGAGCTGGTATACGAGCAACTGTATCCTTACATGTGACATGTGAAATGTTTGTTATTTGGCTATATGAAGTGTTATTGCTCAATTTTGACTTGTTTGCTCGCTATTTCATTCTATTGCTACTTTTACTTTATTTGATTGCCAATTTGATATTTGGAACTTCACTGAGTTTTAGCTCACTCCATTAGTTTTGTTTTCCTTACAGGGGTACGAGCGAGACGTGAGTCGCGTACAGACTAGCATAGGCTAGATATTTTTAATTTTGATATGTACTCGCGCTATTACTCGACTAGGATGCTTTGTACTTGGATTGTATTCACTTTGAAGACTTTTGGTATATAGAAGCTTTGTATCTTAGTTTGTGCATCGATGTGTATTATAGGTTTGAATTGCGTTGTTATTTATTGTCTATGGATGTACGCGTGAGATGCTAGTGAGTGAGTCCTGGCGAGAGTTGGGCAGGCGGTCCGCCGAACCCTCTGGTATGCCTAAGGGGGAGGTGGGGTCGTCACAGAAAAGTTCTAGAGGTATGGAATTCCTTACTACTCTCGCTAATGAGATTACCGGTTAAGTCAATGCTATTATCTTGGCTGGTTATGGCGTAATTTCCTAATATATGTGAAACCTATTCTCGTAGTGAATCAACTACACTTATAGCTAAACCATACCTACTCTCATGGTTATGAATTAACTACAAGCTTATTTCTTATATGAAATTACATGAAACAAGTCACTAATGCCACCCTTTACTCTCGTGAGTGTGCTCCCTAGGTTTATCACTTCCTTGAACTAGTGTTAAATTCCAATTCTCATCGGAAACTCAACACCTTTAGATAATCACAATTAATGACTGGTTAATCATGATTAGAAAAGCAAAAATGATAAATAACTTGCTGAAAATAATATCATCAAATAACTAATTAAATGTCACTAACAAGATATAAAAAGTTCATTCATAACTTTAGGCATAAACTTTATTAGGCATAAACTTTAGCTAAACATGATAAAAATACAAATCCAAACTTGTATTATAGCTAAACATGAAATCAAATACAAGAGCGAAAGTAGTTGAAGAGATATCACCCTTGTCACATGAGCTTCTAACTCTCCATCTTTGCTCCTCAATCTTCATCCAAATCTAACTACAAATACAAGATGGATAAACTATACTAACTACTCTATACTACCTAACTAATGAAATAAGAAAATTCTAGTGAAGACACATTTTTTGTCAGTTTCTCTATGTGACAGCCCCACCTCACCCTAAGGCGAACCAAAGGGTTCAGCGGACCGCCTGCCCAGCTCTCGCCAGGACTACGGAGTCGAATCACACAAATCCGATATTACGCGAGAGAACCCAAAAGAAATGAGCGATTGAAGACCGCCAAGCTTAAACATGGAGAAAACGCTTTCATATATACATGTCACTAGGTTTACAATTCAAATGGAACCAGTGAAACGAAATACATTTAGGGTTTGCTCATTCTCGAGGAGCTATACAAAAGAACAAAAGATTTTCTAACTAGCTCAACTCGCTTCTCAAAATCATGATTTCCAAAAGAGGTTCCTGTAAGGAAAACAAAGATAACGAGGAGGGGGTGAGCTTACGCCCAATGAGGTACCAAACATGTAGCAGAAAAATCAGGTATTTCACGTTATACAAACCAGATACACATGCTCGCTATAAAGTAAGACAGGTAAACACAAGAACTCAATTAGGAAGGATACAGGTGGCTCTCAGGAGCCAGCTTTCCAGCGCAGTACTTGATCCAAGCCGGTTGACTCTCCGTCAACGTATATAGAACCAACACGTCCGTAGACCCCACTTTACACCAAATTCCGTCCACCAAACACCCCTTTACCGGGCCCGCTCACCTTACAGAAACAGAAATGGTAATACTCGAGTATACCCGGAATCAAGGGTCTCAATACCCAAAGATCCCAAAACAGACTACCGTGGTTCGTTATCTAATCGTCCAGGCCCTTGCCGGCCCGACTCGAATAACTTAGCCACAGGATTTGAGCTCATAGGTCACAGAAAGGTCGTTGGTTATAAGTTTCCAAACGACGTCCGAACAGATACAGATACAGATACAGATACAGATATCAAATACAGATACAGATTCAGATTGACACCAAAATTGGCATATGAACAGACAAGAGAACGAGTGTGATAAAGTACACCCTCGTCTCAAACAAATTAAACAGATTGCAGAGCAGAAATCAAGTTAAACAGCAATGGAGGGGAGTGGTACACTCACCGGTTCAAGTACAGATACCTCAAAAGTTTTCACTTCGGATTGGCTTTAATCGCCAAGAAACCCTAAAATAATCAAAGTAAACCAATTGAAGGTTTCACATCCAGATTCGAGTAAACAAAATACACATGTGAGGCTCGACTACTAGTCGTATGCCTCGCCAAATAATTACTAATGCAAGCGTACAAAACATGATTTTTGGGAATAAAAAGGTGACATGAAGACCTAGGTTCAACAACCCAAAAGCCCTTCATTTCTATCACAAGCCAATTCAAACTTAAAGGAACCAATTGGCCTAGAAAAATTGGACAGCACTTCCCCTAAATTTCTTACTTTTCCAGCCATCACGGCTTCATTTTTTTCCTCAATCAACTCCCAAAGTCATACTCAATATACATTCATCACCACAGCCGTTCAATAGGCTCAAGGTTATCCAAGTACAAAAGTTAGCTAGGAAAATGACCGGAAATAAAAGTCAAGCCCTAGAATATTCCAATAAGCACAAGAAGACTCGATTACAAGTCATAAACCGATGCCAACACGATCACAATAGGGTTCCATAAGCATATATAAGCATTAGAGGAAACCAGAAATTTCGGAAATGTAACTAGCTTTGGCCCTGAAAAAACAGTTTTTGTCCTCATTTTGCGGTAATGGCACAAATTTCACTACGCCTATCGGATGAGTGTGCAAGACCCACCATCTCGAAGCTAAAAGACAGGGCTACAACATCACAGAAGGTAACTCAACCCAGTTTTGAGTGCAAACAGGTCAAAACTGCAAGATACTACATCAACAACGTAAAACAGATTCACCAAAACGCATTCTAGCGGAAACATCATAACTCAGGCTCTACAAGTCCAAATCCATAAATTCCAAAACCAGATGAAATCTAAGAAACAGGGATAAATTTCATCAGAAGGCCTCAACAACCAATTCGGAAGTAATTCCAGGCAAAACAACCAATTACAGGCGCAGTTCTCAATTTCGGGTAAAACCAGAACAGCAATAGTAATTTCGACTTATCTCATTCTATACTACTCCGATTGACCTGAAATTTTGTAGGCACCTCTAAAATGTCATTACCTACAACTTTCATGTTTTAAAATAAGGCCAATTCGGCCTCTATCTAGGACCTAAAAATTCGGACAGAATGCTTCCTTAAGAACCCTAGGTTTTTCAATTTTCTTCCAAAACAGAAATTGGTTGCAATTAATCACTTTTCCCACCTCTTTAAGTCATTATAGACCATTTCCAATCATCATAGATAGCCACACAATCATGCTTATATTAAAACAGAAAAATCCCCAAAAATATAAAAGTTCATCAATTCAACCACAACTCAAAATATAATCCATAAAATGGCATCTCATACTACCACTAAGCATGATTTAAGCATCAATCAAGGAAGGAAAGTGGTTCTTCACAACTTACCTTAGAAACAAGAGAGAGAGAGTTATTGGTCCTCTTAGCTTTCCAAATAACTCCACAAAACAACTCACTATCACTCCCTTAAGTGTTTCTATGGAACAAAAACAAGTTTAGATGGTTGAATTCTTGGATTTGAGCAAGAGAGAATCAAGAAGTTGAAGAGGTTTTCTTTCTTTCTTTCCTAGAGAGAAATTCGGCCAAGCTTGAAGAAAAATGGAATATATTTGGTCAATTTTTGGTTTTATTTAGTAATTGGTAAAAGGTTGAATAGTAAGTCAAAACAAGATTTAATCATATGGTGACACATGTCCCTCTCATTAATTCATGCCTAACTTGTTTTTGTATTTCTCACACCTATACACTTGGTACCTCTAAATATCTCATAACACCCGGTAAATTAAACCCAGTATCCAAAACTTAACCTAACTGGCCGAATTTTTCCGAACTTTTCGCATTAGCGGGTCCCACGTCCGTTATACGTTCTAAATTTTTCAAAAACTATCCGATACTAGAAAAATCACTTTAAAACTATCTTTGCTCATAAACTTTATCTGGGGAATTTTTCTAATAAAGAAAATGTAGAAAAGGCGGGCGATTAAATAAAATAAACACTAGAAAATTAGAAAATTTCCGGGTTCTCACACTCATTCTTTTCGGGGCGTCACAATCTCCCCTCCTTAAAAGAATGTCGTCCTCGACATTCCCTCTTGCACCAATCAAGTTGAGACATCCCGTAAGAATCTCTCAAGCATTCCAAGCAGACACTAAGAGTCAAATCAAACCCACAGTCCGGCATCCTAAACTTCAAGCCTAGGATACACTACAGAGATCTGAAGCCTAAGCTCTGATACCAACTGTGACACTCTAGCCTTCCAAAGTTTTTTTAAAATGTCCTCCAAGGCTACTATTTATAGAAAATTCAAGAGCCAAAATAAGTTGTTTCTAGTTAGCATTTTTGACTCTTGAAACTCTCAAAGATTGCTTCTCAAAGTTTCCATATTCATCTAATCATTTCCAGCCGGAATCTTTGCAGAAAAAGTGGTAAAAAGGTTGTGTGAAAACAGCACAAGTTGCAGCCGAAATCCACTAAAATGGGGGTAGAAAACGCGGCCTGTTCCCGCATTTTGACCCCCGATTTTACTCTTTGCATGTTTGCACTTTTCTGGGCAGAATTCATCCTTGCTCTATTTTTTATCCAATTTCAACTGATATTTTCTTGATGTTAGAGGCTGAACTAGCTCTTGTGTAAAACATAAAAGTTGTATCTATTTGAATTAGCTTTCCATTGCATCAAGAATCATCCAATTTGGAGCTCTGTGGACCAAGAAATAATCAAAAACCCCTTAACTGGTCAGAACCTTGTTTCAGCTTTCGACCATGAACATGTACTTCTGTATTTCGACATTTTGACAAGGAAAACGACTGAAATAGATTTTGATGTTTTCATACCAAATGTATATCTATCTCTTACCTTCAAAATGGTATAAGAATCACCTCAATCCGATGCTTGTAGATCAAGATATAGCCAAAATACCACATGGTGTCAAAGCTGTGAAACTTGCTTCCTTTTGTTCTTGATTGTATTTCCTCTTTTGCACTTCATATTCTATTTTTATCACTTCAAATCATCATCAATCATCCAATTATCTTCTCAAGTCACTTCATTTGATGATTGAATCCTTAAACCTATAAAAATATGAAGTTTTCACCATAAAAATCCATAGAAATGTAATTTTTACCACTTAAACCATAAAATGCATATTTTCATTAGAATCCTAGTTAATTAGCTATAAAACTAAATAAAACACACCAAAACTAATTAATAAAACACACTAAAATCACATAAAATATACTCTTATCACTGTCCCATTAGAAATTTGCCATCAT
Source organism: Coffea eugenioides (assembly GCF_003713205.1). Taxonomy (NCBI): domain Eukaryota; kingdom Viridiplantae; phylum Streptophyta; class Magnoliopsida; order Gentianales; family Rubiaceae; genus Coffea; species Coffea eugenioides. Next base: position 55,944,024 of record NC_040036.1, on the reverse strand, counting down.
TAAGTTGATAGCTTTGCAAAGTTTTACTTGAAGCTTGAAATACACCGTGGTATATGTAGGCATTGTCATGATTACTGCTTTGAGCATTACCTCCTTCCCAGCTAGACTAAGAAGCTTGTTTCTCTAGTTCATTAGTCTCTTCTGTATGTTCACTTTGATGAAGCTAAAAGTTTGATTGTAACAGCCCCACTTTCCCATAAGACGAACCAAAGGGGTTAGCGGGCTGCCTGCCCAACTCTCGCCAGGACTACGGATCAGTTCACGTCGATCTAATACGTTCCGGAACATACCCACGAGCGTAAACAAGTCAAAATCACAAAATAAAGAAAAACAAAAAAATCGAAGCCGATGATGAACAGTACCGGCCATGTCCGAATCCGGATACTAGGCCGGGAGTAGCCAAATTTTTCTTTTGCCGTTTGAAATACAAGTTAATCAGAAATCCAACCAAATGTCAACCAACCATTAATACATTGCAATTCAACATTTACAACCAATTTGGCATGCCAAAAGCTATTCATCATGGATGTCGCGCCCCACTTTTTGATGTTGTGTGTGTGGTGTGATGTGTATGATATATATGTGAACGTGTGCGAAATGAAAAGTAAAAGGCCATGGGACTTGGGAATGCGACGATTTGGCCAAACAAAGTTTAAAAAGGGTTTTTTTTTTTTTTTTTAAATGAAAATGGAGTCGCCACTTGGTATAGAGTTAGGATGTACCAAGTCACCCAAAAAGTGATTCTTTTTTTAAAAGTGAAATAAACAAACCCTTTTTAGAACTTTTAGGTCTACGTAACCAAAGAAAGGGATCGGAGGTCACATTTGATAAGGGAGAAGGCAAAGGCAAAGCCTAAGGCACTCCATCACCCTAGCCAAAGCTAGTTGCGTGACTTAGCCCCACTTTTCCTAATTTTTCTACCCAAGGTATGTATCGCATGTTGGATATGACTAATGGATGCGAAAAGGAAAGAAAAATGCAATCCTAAATCTAAAATGTTTCTCATGAGGCTTTTAGGTCCCAACCACATGAATTGTGGTGGCCAATAAGGAAAGCTCTCAAGGAAGTCGTGATTGATGCAAGTGAGGACTTAAGTGCAAGTGTGCAAGTGTGAGAAAATAAAGGTGTTTTTGTGTGCAAATGAATGAAAATAGGATAGTAGATACATATAAGTGCAATAAATAAGTGATAGGAAAAGTGTGTGAACATAGCATGTGGAAAAAGGGATAGAATATAAAGTAGAAGTGTATAGGATAGCGAATAAATGAAATGCATGAACCCTAGAGGAAGGCAAGCAAAACGGGTACGGGGACTCCTAAGTTTGTGACTTTAATTTTCCCTTTGATTAGAAAGGAGAACTAGCGTGCTAAGGCTATTTTGGAGCCACACTCGCTCGTTTCCCTTATCGAAAGGGGACTTTTCAGGCAAATGTATCCTATAACTAGTATGAGGTGCAAGAATGCTAAAATGAGGGGAAAAGGGGTTCGAGGAGCATGCCAAATGATAAAAACTAAGAAAAATGCATGAAATGTAGTGAACATGCAAGTATGTACTAATGAAAAGGGACGTCCTATTGGGTCTAGTGTTGGACTAGCCCTTTCTATGAATTCCTACTAGCATTGGACTAGTGGAAACGGAACAATGAGCCACAACTAGCGTTGGACTAGTGTGGTGACGGGAAAGGGGGCCACAACTAGCGTTGGACTAGTGTGGTGACGTACATTCATCCATCATGTTCATGCATGGCTATGGAAAGCGAATAGACATGTCAATCACCTATAAACACATAGCACATAACACTTAGCATGCTCGACTAGATACAAGAACCTAATAAAGCAAAGTAACACATAGCAACAAAGGCAAGCAATGAACCTATTACATTTGCTAACTAAAACAAAAGGGGAAGGGGAAAATGGACAAGAATGCTCTCCAAGCCCTATCTATTACAAGCCAAGAGGTGTACACATACCCCATTGATGAATAACTTAAATAAAAGCAAAAGTAAATGAAAGGAATGAAAGGAATTAAAGAAAGACAAGGAAATCAAGTAAAATAGGCATGCAATTCTCACTTAGCACGTTGGAACACATAGGAGAAATGAAAATCAAGGAGAAAGAGGTTACCTCCCTTGCAATTGGGTCCCAAATGAAAGAAAAATGGCTTCAAAACAATAAAAAGGTCAAGGCATCTCAAATAACCAGATAAACATGAAGTTAAGCCATTGAAAGCCTTTTAAATAACTAAACAACCCATGATTCACAAATTAGGGTCCAATCAAAAGGAAAAAGAAAGTTTGAGGGATCAATTTGATTAATCTTTTCAATTGCTCGGGCCATAGTGCAACAAAAGGAAACTTGGAGGGTCAAAAGGCAATTTTTGGGAACACTTTCCATGCAGATTTCATGCAACCACGTAGAAACTTGAGTTTCTGCAACAAACTTGATGCACTTTCATAATTTCCAGCCAAGCAATGAAACATCTAAACTAACACAATCTAAACAAACAAGAAAACTTATAAGGAGATCAAGCATTCTTCCCCCTCTTCGGAACACAAAAATCCAGAAAACAAGAACATTCAAATGCTAAAACAAAATCCAGCAACTTTGGCTTATTCTTCATAGTTCATGTTGCAAAAACTGAAAACTAGCAAGATAGATGACTAAACCAGTTTTGGTGAACTGCTGCACTACTGAGTTTCTCAAATGCACTCCTAACACAATTAAAAACTCAGCCAATCGATCCAAGCTTCAACATTAAACCAAAGACAAGCACAACTCAACAGGCCAACAACTCCAAATACAAATTCTGGCAGTCTCTCATGCAAAGAAAAATTCGAAAAAAACTTTCTTATAGTCTGCTGCAAATTTGCGGCTTACTCTTTGTACAGACCATCCATGAGCTCAAATCAAAACATAATGAGGCAAATATCGCATGTTACCAACTAGTATACCCCAAGACACAAACCATTTAACATACTCAAACAATCAAAATCTGGTTCGGTGACTGCTAGAAGAACAAAGTGCAGCAGCAATTTTGTAACAACGAAAAAAAGAAAATGCATCCACAACCTTTAACTCTTGTTTGAAATGCCCATACAAAACGTTCAGGAAATCATGCTTAAAGACATTAAATTCCAAATCAGAACATGAAAACCAAATGCGTGGGTGACATTCGAGTCCCTCCCAATTCGAAATGTGTTTGCAAGTTATGTATGAAAGCTCAACAAACCAGTCACGGAGAAGAAAACATCACAAAAAAATGTAGCAGCTTTTCCTTTGCTAACGAATTTCATAGCTTCAACTTGCGTAGGTTATTGCATTAAACTCACCATTGTTAACACAACCCACATATTGGACTACCAGCTAACAAACAAACTTATCATTTTACTCCATTTAATCCTAAATCCAACATCAAACATTACAGAAACAACCAAAACAGATAAGCAACACGTAAGGAAAACATCCAAAACAGACCTGTTGAAAGTTTTTATGCCATTTTTCTGGATTCTGCTTGTTCATCATACGAAACAGAAACTATAAACATTTATGACACTAGCTTAAAGAAAAAACTAGATTTCTACCTTAAGGATCGATCTAAAACAAACCCCACTATAGATCTGTTTCTGCCGAAAAAATTCTGGATGAAGATCAACCCAAGTTGGAAACTTTTCTGCAATTTCTTTTCGGCCAAGACGCCAACATGCAGAATACCGACTCATTACCCAAACTTCAAATTTTTCATGACCCAAATAAGAACCCTCAAACGTATTGAAGCTGAAACGGAACCAGTAAACAGCAAAAAAAAAATGCAAGCAAACGACTAAAGATAAGAACTTTCGACCTTAGAGAGACGTCCACGGAAGCACGATGATGACGATGCAGTTACCTCCTTCCAAGCTCACGGCTTTCCTAGCTTCTCTTCCTTACGCGTAGGTTTCTGATCCTTTTCCTAAACCCTTGCTGTGAATCCATTGTAAATCCTTCCGGCTCCCTTTCTTTCAGCTAGATTCCCAGCCCCCTCTCCGCCGTTCTTTTACTCCCTGCCCTTTCCTTTTTTCCACCAAACTCCCCTCTGTCTCCCTCTTGTTCAGTTTTTCTTTCCCTTTTCCTCTGATGTTTTCTATCTCCCCGATCCTCTCTCCTCTTGCTCTCGGCTCCCCCTTTTTCAGAAACCCCCGCAGCCTCTTTTTTCCAGCCGTCCACTCAAAACCTCTCTATCTCTCCTCAGCCGCCACCCGAAGTTCTGCTCTCTCTGCTGTTTTTCTTTTCCAGCCGTTCCCCCAGAATTCCTTAGCCGTTCTCACAGAAGCTCTCTCAGTTTCCTCTCCAAACTCCCCGAAAGTCAGTTCTCTCTCTCGGTTTTTTTTCCTCCTTCTCAGATTGCAGCCTCACCTTAGCTCTCTATCCGTCCACTCTCTCCCCAACTCCCTTTGCGGCTGCTGCTTTCTTTTTCCTTTTATATCACCTCACTAATCCCTAAACCCTCTCCCGAATGGTGAGGATGAAGGGCTTACCCTTGCCTTCACATCCAGCCTTCCAAAGGGCATCCGTGGCTGTCCTTTGCACGCTGCAAAAAATTGCAGCGTGCATGCCGCGACATTTTTTTTTTTTGTTTTGAATATTAATTAAACAAAATTTATAATAAAGCTAAATAATAATAAAAACAATAATTTAAGTAATATCACATCAAAATATACAAACTAGAAACAACAAAGTTGCCATTTTTCAATCTTTTTCATTTTTCACTTTCCATTTTTTTCTTTTCTTTTTTCTTTTTATTTTCAAATGAACTAAACGATTAACAAAATAAATTAAGTAAAAAATTGACTAAAATAGAAAAATAAAACAAAAATGCTAATTTTAGTAATAATTCTCTTTTTTCCTTTCTTTTTCTTTTCTCTTTTTCTTTTTCAATCAAATTAGTAGATAAAATAAATGCTTGTAAACTAATAAAAAATACAATAAGAAACACGAGACAGGAATCAACCAAAATAAATCTAAAATTGAACAAATAAATCCAAAATTAAACTAATTTAAAAAAATAAAATTCGAAACCAAAAATTTGGTGTCTACAATGGATACACATGTTCGGTTTGCCAATCAAAAGATGAACCCAATACACATTAGGGTTTCATGCAAAGAGCTATTCAAAATAGACATATACATGGCTCAATTTGGCAACCAACAAGTATGATCTTCCAAAAATCATCATTTTCCTGTAAGGAAAACAAATGGAACAAAGTGAGCTAAAGCCCAGTGAGCAACTATCACATAAGCAACAAAGATCACTTAAGTATAACCGTTCATTTCAAGTATCCAAATAGGAAGCAAAACAAATCGGTAAAAGGATACGGACGGCTCTCAAGAGCCCATTTCCACGCTTACATTCTTGATCCAATCTCATTGACTCTCCGTCAACGTTTATGAGTACCAACCGTAGAACCCAATTCACTCCCATCCCTTCCACCAAACATACCCCAACCGGGCCCGCACTCCAATCAGTAGCTTTTGGTAATACTCGAGTTTACCGGAATCAAGAGTCTCATTACTACAAGATTCCCCAGTACAGTCCCCGTGGCATGTCAATTTTCACGACCAAGCCCCCGCCGGCTCGATTCAATTGACTACCAACGGGGTTGAGCTCAGTAGTACAGTAAGGCCGTTGGATACTCGTCCAAACGACACCAAATCAGTTTTTCATGAAGTGAATTCAATATCTCATATAGCAAGTGCAGTATATCAGTGAAACGGTAAACAGTCATTAACGGTATCACAAGGGGTGAGGGCGGTCAAGTACACCCTCACCTCAATCAATTACAATAGCCAAATAAACCTTCAAGGCATCAAAATCACATATAGCAAAGCCACATTGTAACATTCAAGTGAGTAGTATACTCACCACTCACGTAGGTGAGGTTTCAAGCACCGTCGTTAAACGAACGTCGTGCACTAACGTCACGCCCTAGAACACGTAAACAATTACCATGAGACTCAATAACGAGTCATAAAGCCATGCCAATCACAACCCCAATAGGGTTTCATATGCATATATAAGCATAATAACAAACCAGAAAATCAGGAAATGTAACTCATTTGATCCAACAACAAAAACAGTTTTGGCCTCCTTATGCGGTAATGGTACAAAATGCGCTACGCTTATCGGATGAGGGTGCAAGACCCACCATCTCGAAGCTAAAAGACAGGGCTACAACAATGTAGAAGGCCACTCAGTCCAAATCCTGACACAACTAGGTCAAAAAGGCAGAATACCAAACCAGAACCGCAATTGCAGGTTTACAAATCACACTATGCTGTAATTCGTCCAACTCAGTCTATACAGGTACAAATGCATTGATTCCAAAGGCATATGATAGCTAAGACATCAAGCTACATTTCATCAGAAGACACCAACATCCAAATCCAAAGAAATTCCAGTCAAAACAGACGATTACAATCGCAGTTCGCACATTCTGATCACCCAGAACAGCAACAGTAAAAACGACATATCTCACTCTACACTACTCCAAATGACCTGAAATTTTACAGGCATCTCAAACACATCAATACCTACATCTTTAATGTTTTAAGCAAAGGCCAATTCGGCCTCTAACCATATGATCCAAAACCGGACAGAAAAGGGGGTTATGAAACCCTAACTTTTCACATTTCAATCCAATCCCAAAATTGGTTGCAATTTCCTATCATTTACATCCCCTAGAGTCATAACCCCTTATTACCAACCATCATAAACAACCACAACATCATGATCACATTAAACCAGAAAATTCCTCAAAAAAATAAAAACTTCACCATATCATCCATAAGCAAGAAATAAATCACAAAAGTCAACACCTTAGCCACCACTAGGCACAAATTAAACATCATTAAGTCTAGGAGGAAGTATAAGCACCACTTACCAAGTAAACAAGAGAGAGGAAGTTGTAGAACACCTTAGCTTCTCCAAAAACTTCACCAAATAACTCACTAGCACCTAATGGAAGGATTTTATGGAGTAGAAACTAGTTTAGGCAAGTGGTTTGGTTGATTTGAGCTAGTTGGGAGCTTGAAAATTGAAGAAAGTTTCTTCCTTCTTGAGCTTAAGAGGGCCGGCCACCAAGGAGCAAGAAATGGTGAATTTTGAGGTAATTTTAAGATATTTAACCAATTAGTCAAAAGGTCAAAAACAAGAATAGTAAATCATAAATCACCACCAACCATATAATGACACTTGGCATCACTTTAAATGCAATTCTATCCTTTGGTCACCTCTCACATCAATCATTTCACCTCCTCTACTTATTTCTTAACACCCGATAAATTTTACACGGTATCCGAAACTTAACCTTATTGGCCGAAATTTTTCGAACTTTTCGCACTAGTGGGGCCCACGTCCATTATATATCCGTAATTTTTCAAAAACTACCCAATGCTAGAAAAATCATCTAAAAACTATAATAACGCATAAAATCCACCAAGAAAATTTCCTAAGCCAGAAAATGCAGAAAACATGCCATTAAAGGAAAAAAAAACCTAGGAAAAACATTAAGGGAAAATACGGGTTCTCACATTGATCTTTAGTTTGGGTTACCATTATAGGTAGTTTGGATCCAAGTGCTGAATAGACTTGTTCCTTTTTCTCCGATCCATATTTTTACTAAAGAACATTGATGATTTTTCCAAATTGATGAGTTGACCAAATGCCCCTCCTCCATACTTTTGAATAATCTACATCAATTCATTAGCTTCCTACTTATCTACCTTACAAAAAATGAGTGAATCATTAGTGAATAATAGGTGGGTTAAGGGTGGGTCACTTCTGCTAATTTTCATTAGTCATCTTCTTGTTAAGCATAACATTTTTCTAATAAGATTAGAGGACCCTTAGAGCAAATGAGAAACAAATAATGTGATATGGGGTCACCCTCCCTAATCTCCCTTTTTGGTATTATGTATTTTCTAGACTCCCTATTAGTGTTAAAAGAATAAGATGTTGTGGTTAAACATTTGATAATCCAACTAATCCAAAGATCACAAAAGCCAGGCATCATAGCTCTCAAAAAAGATCACTTAAACCTATGATATGTATTAGACATGTCCAATTTCACAGTCATAAATCCCCCTTTCCGTGTTCTCTTGTTCTTTGGATAATGTAGATACTCATGAGCTAAGATAACATTATCAAGGATTTGCCAACTAGAAACAATGGTAGATTGGTTTTTACAAATGCAAGAACTTTGAATGGGTTTAAGCCAATTAATCAAGATTTTTGAGATTGCTTTGTACAAAACATTACACAAGCTAATTGGTCTATAGTGTTTCATGTTATTGGGTACAACAACTTTGGGGATCAAAGAGATAATTGTCTGAATAATAGAATTGAGCATGTAACCAAATTGAAAGATGATACAACACTAACAATACATTGACTAATGATGTTCCAGAAATTTTGAAAGAAGAGTGGTGACCTACCATCACTAGCTACCAAGAACTTTGTCATGTTCATTCAAAAAATTACACTCTTAAATAGGGCAAACCATAGTTTGTAAAATTGATGATCTTATGCAGGATCATTTTGAGCAAGTGGAATTGGGATCGTAGGGTCGAATTGTAGAAGTGTAAGATTCTACCCAAAATTATGCATTGCAATTAATACTAACTTTTAAACTGTTAGTTTACCTAGTTTCATTGAATATGCATATTTAATTTATAAATGCACAATTTTAACACTACTTTAGTGATTATTGACATAATAAATATATATTTCAAGTATCATATCATGTTCTCATAGGGCCATATTTAACTATATGGTTGAAGAAAAATCTATTACAAACTATAATATCATGAGCTTAACTAAAGATATGAGGTAACTAATAATCCATTACACTAATAAAACATTAAGAAAATAATAATAATAATAATACTAACAACAACAAGATATTAAGCAGCATAAAAAATATCAAAATGTTGTCCTTTTCTAACCAATTCAAACACTTAAACTTTGTTCACATAATTAAACTTGAAACTAATACTAAACTAAAAATATCTTTTAGGAAGAAAAATTAAATATTACATTAAAAGATTCTAATTTGTTTCCAACTACTATATCATTCCTTGTGGTATAGCTTTAATTGGATGGCAGCAAAACTACATAGAAATATGTCAGTAAATATTTAGGAAATGGGCCACACCACTTCCACTGCAAGTTAATTTTTGGGAACAATCCCATTTGTTAGGATCATATAATTCTAGTGTGATTCTTTGATTCCAGTATGACTCAACTTGAACAAATGCGATTTTATGAGAATTACGACTCTGCTACTGATCTAGATCGATGGCTCGCGATTTTGATAACAATAGGGCAAAATTGAGAGTTTAGGATGTAAAGTGTTCAAAATTGAGAATTTAAGGTGCAAAGTGGGCAACATTGAAGTTTATGGTACAAAGTAAGAAATTGGTACAAATTCAGCGGTGCAAAGTAGAATTAGTCCCAAATTATTTGCTTTATATTCTTAGTCTGATAGTTTTTTATCAACAATTAGTTAAGTTAATTCATATCCTACATAAATATCTAAGGTCCACTTGGTGCAAGGTTGTTAAACTTGACTATTAAAATATATTTTTTTTAAATACCTAATTACCATGTGGAAATATGTGATTATATTGACACACTTTGTCAAAAATATTATTAGGGAAGATGTATATTTTTTCTTTTTTGGAGAAGGTAAAAGTATTTTGTCTTTGACCCAAAAAAAAATAGTTGAGACGATAAGTCACCTCACCCTTTATATATTGAGTACAATATAAATATAGATTATAATTTAAAGGATTACTATTTTGTATTTTAATAATGTACAATACTAGATATTGATACATGCTATACAAATTTGAAAATTTAAATTTAAATTATATGATATGTAGACTGGTTAGTGTATATATAATCAATGTAGGAAAGATTAACCCTGACTTATAAATCTTTCAAATCCTAGAAAAATGAAGAAAAAGACACAACAAAAATCCAAAACTCAGAAAAGTGTATTAGTGAAATTACGAGTGTATCAGGCCAAAATAGGACAAAGATTGCAATTTATCTTGGGCAACCACTTGTATACTTTGTAATTAATTATATTTCCTACAATTGTTAGATCATATGTAATCAATGGCTAGCAGAGTGACAAAATTATGATAGGGCCAAAAATGAAGAACAAATTCATAATAGTTATTGTGACATTTTTAGGTTTTAGTTCTAAACTTAAAAAAACTAGGAGGTCCTAGATTTTGAAAAAGGTACTATTGGATTCTATTAAAATCATTATTGATGCTTCCCTAAGTACAAACTATTCACATGGAGCAACCATTTTTTTAGATCAAAATGGTATGATAATGCAAGCAAATCTTTTCTCCTTTGACGCATTTGAAGATGCTCTTGTTGTTTTATCTCTTGCTCTCCAAAATACTTTTGTATGGCTTTTGCCACATTGGTGTAACCTAAAATTATTTTTAAAAATCTTTTACAATTTCATTGTTGAGCACGTAAATTTTTTGAGTAGGAATTTCAAAAAACCTATCAAGTGTACTAAATATACTTAAATACTATGACATTGGGTACAGGATATTTTTTCGTCCAATGTTTAGATACTAGAATCACTTAAAAGTCAAAGTTTTATGTATCAAAACTACATTTTACTCTTTAAAATATCTCTATGAGGACTTGATGTTTCGATGACTGACTTTATTCTTTATCTACATTAATATCACCCACTCTAATAGCCATATAATATATATTACTCCCTTTGTCCCATTGAAAGCGTTATATTTTTTTTAATTTGTCTCAAAAATTATGTCATCTTATCAAATTTGGCAAAAAAAATTATTCTTTTAATTTCAACCTATGACCTGGTCATTATTAGTTCTTTCTTGTATATTTGAATTTTCAAAATCTCAACCATTAAGCAGTAGATAATGTACGTTCATTGCACATCCAATTATGTACCATGAAAGTTGTACTGAGTGTACGTCCTTCAAACTCCATGTTAAGTTCAATAATTCATATGGACAATGAATGATTGTGGGCCTACATGTCATCCTTTTCTTCTTAGATAAAGTAAAACATTGAAGATTCCATTTCATAGACTTTGTCTTGGCATGGGCAAGCTGTGACGCCCCGAAAAGTATGAGTGTGAGAACCCGAAAATTTTCTAATTTTCAAGGGTTTATTTTATTTAATCGCCCGCCTTTTCTACATTTTCTTTATTAGAAAATGTTCCCCAGATAAAGTTTATGAGCAAAGATAGTTTGAAAATGATTTTTCTAGTATCGGTTTGTTTTTGAGAAATTAAGAGCGTATTGTGAACGTGGGACCCGCAAGTGCGGTAAATGCATTATATTTTTGACAATTTGTTGGAATTTTGTATTAAGTGATATTATTTTACAAAGTGTTAAGATATTTGTATTGGAGAGACAAAAAAATAAGTTTTAAACCTAAAGGTGACAAGTGTCACCATCTAATTTAATCTTGGACTTTGACCATTTGACTTTACCTTTACCTTTACCAAATAAATACAAAAAAAAATTGATCAAAATAAGCTTCATTTTGCAAGCTTCTTGGCCGAATGTTCTTGCTCAAGAAAGAAAGAAAAGCTCTCAATTTCTTCCTTCTATTTCTTGCTCAATCTTCAAATCCAACCAATAAAACTCCAAATCATTCCATAAAATCTCTTTGCTAAGTGGTCTTGAGGTGTTTTGTGGAGTTGTTTGGAAAGCTAAGGTGATTTGTTGCTCTATCTCTTGTATGGCTAAGGTGAGTTGTGAAGAACCACTCTCCTCCCTTAATTGATGTTCAATTCATGATTGGTGGTGGTATAAGATGCACTTTTATGGATTATATCTTGATTTTGGTTGAATTGGTGAAGTTTTATAATTATTGGGGATTTTTCTGTTTTCAAAAGGATATGATTATGTGGTCATGTATGATGATTGGAAATGATATTTAAGGAAGCTAGGAGGTGGAAAAAGTGATTAATTACAATCAATTTCTGTTTTGGAAGAAATTTCAGAAAATTAGGGTTCTTGTGGGAGCATTCTGCCCGAATTTTTAGCTCCTAGTTAGAGGCCGAATTGGCCTTGGCTTAAAACATGAAAGTTGTAGGGAATGACATTTTAGAGGTTCCTACAAAATTTCAGGTCAATCGGAGTAGTGTATAATGAGAAAAGTCGAAATTACTATTGTTGTTCTGGTTTTACCCGAATGTAAGAATTGCGCCTGTAATTGGTTGTTTTGGCTGGAATTGCTTCCGGATTGGTTGTTGAGGCCTTCTGATGAAATTTATCCTTGTTTCTTAGCTTTCAGCTGGTTTTAGAATTTCTGGATTTGGACTTGGATAGCCTGCTTTATGATGTTTCCGCTAGAATACGTTCTGTGAATCTGTTTTTGTGATTCTGGTATAGTATCTTGCATTTTTGACCTGGTTACACTCGAAACTGGGTTGAGTGACCTTTTGCAATATTGTATCCCTGTCTCTTAGCTTCGAAACGGTGGGTCTTGTACCTTCATCTGACAATCGTAGCGCCTTTGGTACCATTACCGTAAAATGACGTCAAAACTGTTTTTCTGGTTTTGAGCTTAACTTTCATTTCCGAACTTTTCCCTAGTTTGACTTGTACTAGTACTACTTGGAGCTTGCTGAATGGCTATTGGATGAACTTGTTGTTGTGTGTGTACCTTTGGGATTGGCTGAGGAAATAATGAAGCCTTGATGGCTGGGAAAGTAAGCAAATTTAGGGGAAGTGCTGTCTGAACTTTGAAAGGACTTGATTGCATTGAGTTTGTGATCTAAGACTTGGATTTGAGCAAGGCAATGATATATGATGGATGGTTTCTGAGCCATAGAGGTGAGTGACCCCAAACTATTGTTAAAGCTTCTTATGAAATGTTTCTTGCATTATTTACTTTTGAACTGTTTCCACAGTTACTTTTGAACCGTTTTCTTGCATTATTTACCTTTAAACTGTTTCCAAAGTTACTTTTGAACTGTTTTCTTGCATATCATGCGTGCTTGCATATGAGTGTTCCTTGTTGCTGTATTCCTTGATTTATTGGCTTGTTATTATTGATTGATAATGTGTTAAGTGCTTTCAATGATTGTTAAAACGAGTTTTCTAGGCGAGTGTGTACTTTATCGCACTCGACCTAAATAAATATGAAATTTTCAATGATTAATGATTAAATGCTAGTTGCGCATGAATGTAAGCCGTTTGGCTGAACTGGCCACTGCCCTTCGTTACCGATCGACTCGAGCCAGAAGCGGACTCGGTCGGGCGATATGGTGACCCTGGGTGAATTTGGTATACTCGAGTATTACCTTGTAGTCCGGCTACGTCCGGATGGGTGGAGTCCGGCCAACGTCCGGAAAAAAAAAAGGGATCGAACGAACAAACAAATAGCTCCATGTGGGCCGTATCCTTTTAATGAATGTTACTATCGCTTTCCATTGTAAATGTTTCTTGAATTATTGATACTCCATATTTAATGTTTTGTAAATGCTGGAATCATTTCTGGACTTATCATGTGATTTATGACATCACTGAAAAGAAATATTGTTAAACCGATTTGATTACTGATTTTCTGGTTACTCGCTGAGCTTCTAGCTCACCCCAAAAATATTTTATTCCCCTCCACAGGGCTCAAGGCGAAGGCAGGACTTGTTGTGCTTATTCACGTGAATGGATGGCCTTTATGTTGTACAATTTGGATTTGGAATCATTTTATGTATAGTTGGGAATTGTTTCCGTAGCAATTGTGACATGTAATTATTGGAGACTTGGATGTATATTTGTGGACCATGTGATGTATATTTGAGATTTATATTGCAATTCATTTGAGGACCGTAGTGAATGACTGAGTCCCGGCGAGAGCCGGGCAGGCGGCCCGCCGAACCCTCTGGTTCGCCTTAGGGGGAGGTGGGGCCGTCACACAAGCGAGAAAGAAACAACAAATTACCTTTATTTTTGTTACTATACATAAAAAACATGGGCTCCCAAACGCGAAAAACATTATGGGATGGAGGGAGCATGTATCACGACTAATTCAGATTTCAAATAGTTATGTAACAATATTCATATGTTTATTCTTCATCTTGGATTTTACAGAATAAGTTTAATAGTAAATATTTTCATATAACTTATAACCAAATATGGAAAAAAAAGAGGACAAACAAACTTATATTGAAAATATGGGACGAGAGAAGTAGAATCAAATGCCTATCAAACTTGACAAATTAAAGAGTTCTTAGGCTATACAAGACTCAGAAGGTGAAGTTTTGACAATTTTATGCAGGATGGTTTTATGGATAAAATATCTCCTTACTATGATCTCTTGTCTATATTAGTATCACCCATCCTTTAGACAAATAGTATATATTATATGTTACAAAAACAAATATTCGGATAGTTCACAAACATGTTTATTAGATGAATATGTAACAATTACTATGAAGAAATAAATTTGTACGGCCAAATTGCAACTTTTTACTATCATTACATGGGAATGTGTCACAGTGAAGAATAATAGTTCTTTTGCCGTTTTGGCTGTTATATTTTTAGTTCTTATTCAATTGCCATATCTTTCTGTATCAGAAATATTTTTTTACAAATTATTGTGCAAATGAAGTAGAGCATCGAAGAAGCAATTTTGCACATAGAAGATTAGAGCATCTTTATCTCTTATCTACATTACTACATTAGTATCACAGATCCTTTAGGTAAATAGTATATATTACATATTACAACGACTGGCAATGACAAGTAGTTCTAGAACTAAATTCATATATTTCCTTCTCATCTTGGGTTTTGCAATCCCAACTATTGCTAAAAATGGTTTTGCATAACTTATGAACAAAAAAAGATGAAAAAGATGAAATAAAACCCTTAGAATGCTAAATTTATGTCAAATTTCAATTGTCAATAAGAAGTATATAATTTTAATGAACACTAATATATAAATGTACAGTAATTTCTTTTTTCTAAGAGTCAAAATATGATTAAGATAAAGGATTCTCATGCAATATAAGGTTCCAACTAGTGAAGTTTCTCCAATTTCAAAATATCTTTCTAGAAGTTGACGGTTATCCAGGTGAAGCACTTCCCTGTTACCTTTATCCTTTATCCACATTAGTTGTGTTTAGAGTCTTCTATTATACAATTTCACGTTACACTATATTGCATAACTTCTTAAAGAGACAAGTGCCTCACCATGAGAGATATTTAAAATGTGGATTTTTACTATTGCATGGAACATGTGTCAATCCGATAGATTGTGTAACAAGAGTATGATAGGAAAAATTGTAACAAAGGATCATTTGCCAACTTGATCCATCCTAATATAGAGATAGCATAAAGCATGTATTATGAGCAATGATAATTAGCAAGTAGTTTTGTAACTAGATTTTGGTGTTTCTTTCTCATCTTGAATTTTGAGTCTCAAAATTCACTGTAAATTGTTTCATACAACTTATAACTGAACATATGAAAAAAGAAAATAATGTATACTAAAAATAAAAGATGAGCAGAATATACTCAAATCCCAATCATTACTACAGAGTATGTGATTTTGATAAATAGAGTTAGTCTAACATAATTTCTTTGAGTATTTATTTATGCTAACATCTATTTTGGAAGAAAACATCTTGTCATAATATCATGAGTGACCTACTGGTATTTATAAGAGTAGCATATACTTAATACAAATGTATTATTTGCAAGAATACCCTTACTACTATATAAGAATACTCTTATTCTCTTAACACTCCCCTTATATTGGAACATGTATATCATAAGCACTCAACTTGTTACAAATGCGCGTCATTTTAGAGCCCCTTAAACCCTTGATGAACAAATCAATCAATTGATCTACAGATTTTACATAAGATGTCCTAATTACCATTCAAGTAATTTTTCTCGAACTTAGTGACAATCAACTTCAACATATTTTGTCCTTGTGGAAACGCAATGTGAACAGTCGCCTAGTTGTCACATACTAAATTCATAAGCTATTTATGCTCAAATTCAAACTCAACTAAAATACTCTTCAACCATAATAGCTCACACGTGGTGTGAGCCATGGCATGATATTTAGATCCTGCACTTGACCTTGAGACAACTGTTTGCTTCTTACTCTTCGATGACACTAATTGCCCCCAATAAACAATAATGTTTGCTTCTTACTCTTCGATGACACTAATTTACCACTAATAAACAACAATATTCTATGGTTGACCTTCAATTCAAGGCAGAACCAGCTCAATCTGTATAATTGCATCCTTCAATATGAGTACATCTATGATTTGATAGAACAACCATCTTCTAGGAGCACTTTTAAGATACTTGATAATGTATATAATAGCATCCCAATGATTGGTGCGAGCAGTCTTAAGAAATTGACTTATGACACACACTGCAAATGAAATGTCAGGTCTCGTTACAATGACATTATTTAGCTTGCCCACAAGTCTTTGACATTGTCTAGGATGATCTAGTAATACACTTTCATCTCCTACTAATTTCACATTAGAATCTGTATGAGTATCCACAGGTCAGCAACTTAATGTCCCAATTTCACTTAGCATATCAAGTATTTTCTCCATCCCATTTTACTTGTCATAATCAACTTTGCATACAGTTTAAGAAATTTATTCTTTGACCAATCATCAAATAACTTTTTTCACAATTGTCCCTTAACTTAAATTCAAATTTTGTTAGTTGTTTTTGAATTTTTTGAATTTTACATTAGTTTGTTTGAGCATTTAATTTTGAAACATAATTTTAATGCTCTTTTGAAAATTGAATGAAGGGTAAATTTGGAAGATTATTCTTTTTTCATTTTCTTTTTAAAACCATGACAAATAATTTGGAACAACCCAAAATAGAAATCAAGAGTAATAAAATGGAAGGGATGGAGTACACATTTATTTTGACATAAATAAATTCCATTTATAAACCAAGCCACAATACCTAAAAAATATTATGAGTGGCCCAATGTCTGAAAATTTGCATGGAAATTGGACTTAAGCTCCAAAATGTCCATGCTATCATCACCTATAATTATAATATTATATATATATAAACAATTAACTTTAACTTACTAGCATTAGAATGGCGATAAAACATAAAGTGATCTACTTCACATATTGTTAGACAGAACTCCATGACAATACTACTCAATCGAACAAACCAAACCCTAAGAGATTGTTTCAATCCATTTAAAGACTTCTTTAGATGACAAACCAACTTTGAATTCTCTCCTAAGCAACAAACTCAAGAGGCTATGCCATATACACCTATTCTTCCAAATCTCCATGTAAAAACATATTTTTCACTTCTAATTGTTGCAATGGTGAATTATAGTCACTGCCAAAGAGATAAGTAGATGAACAAAGGTAATTTTTGCAATGGGAGAAAAGGTCTCCAAGTAGTATATCCCATGCACATAAATATATCCTTTAGCAACTAGACGAGTCTTCAATTTATCAATAGAACCATTAGGTTATACTTCTGTAATGTACACCTAATTATAACCAACCACAAGCTTACTAGAAGGAAAAGGGATAAGATCCCAAGTACCATTTTTCTCCGAAGCAAGCATCTCTTCTTGCATAGCTAATCTCCAGCCCACATGATTTAGAGCATGGGTAACAGATATAGGAAGGGTTGCAGAGTCAAATGAATCAACAAAAAAATAATATGATGGAGAAATATAAAACTAAGAAACAAAATTATAAGTATGATGAGAAGTACAAGACCTCTTACCTTTGTGTAAAGCAATAGGAAGATCTATCTAACTGACAAGAAGATGCGACAACTAGATCTAAAGATAGAGATTTAACTGGCAGAGCATGTGGTAAATCAGAAGCCTACTCAATTATGGAACGACAAGGATAAACTTAAGGTCAGGACAAAATAATTGAGTTGTGGAGTTTGATGGACTATATAGCTCAATTAATGAAGACGAGGGAGCTATTAAAACAAGAGAAGAAGAAGAGGAACATTGTTCTGACTCATTCGATATACCTTGCTTCAAAAGTAATGAGTAGACTCGAAGAAAATAATATCAACCCAGGTGAAAGAATTATTTAACTCTTGGTTATAACATCTATATCCTTTTTGTAGTCATGCATATCCTAATACACTTAATAGTATGAGGATCTAATTTATCCATCCCAAGAGCAAACTGATCAATAAAACGTACATATCTAAAAATATGAGAAGGTAAATTAAAAATGTGTTCATAAGGAAAAAAAAATACAATGAGGCAATTGGATGCTAAGAATGTTAGATGGAATATGATTAATTAAATAACAGGCAGTTGAAATTGCATCACTCCAAAACTATTTAAGCATGTTCATGTGCAACAACAGTGTTCAAGCAACTCAACTAGATGCCTGTTCTTTCTCTCAACTACTCCATTTTGTTGAGGAGTACAGGGACAAAAAGACTGATAAATAATGCCATATTTAGCCATAAAAATATCAAGAGTTAAAATTATTCTTTTGCATTATCACTGTGAAGTATACGCATCTTGATTTCTATAACAAATACACAAAAAGTAGATTATAATTTAGAATGATCTTTTGTTAAATGAAGCGACGTAACTTTGGAAAAGCCATCAACAAATATTACAAAATATTTAAATGGTAACTTTGAAGTGACATGAGTAGGAATCCAAACATCAAAAAGGGTTCAAAAACCCGTTTAATGACACTCTAGGTGAAAAGAAACATGATGATACTTTCCTAATTGACAAAAATCATACTCTAAAAATGTGGGAACTAACTTCAAATTTTATAGAGATGGATGATCCAAACAGTAGTGAATTTCAAAAGGATAGATAGTAGCAGAACATGAACCGAACCATTGGAATTAAGAAAATAAAAACTACTATGCTCATACTTTCCATCAATCATCCTCTTTGTTTCCAAAAAGAGAAACAGTAGCAGGACAGGCAACCAAATCATTGGAATTAAGAAAATAAAGACTATTATGCTCATGCCCTCCACCAATCATCCTCTTTGTTTTCAAATCCTGAATGGCAACACAATTAGGAGAAAAGGTAACTAAACACTATAGAAGTTTAGTCAATTTACTAATAGATATTAGATTAAAAGATAAATTGGGTATGTAAAAAATAGAGGACGGTGGAAAAGATGGATTAAGTTCTACTCCATCTATCCCTTTAACTTTATTTGTAGACCTATCAATTAAAGTGACATAAGGAAATCAAGTAGACTCTTGAAAACTAGAAAAATTTCTGAAAGTACCTGACATATGATCATTAGCCCCAGAATTATGTCCAAGACCAAGCCATTCAATCCGATTGTTGTTAGCAACTAAAACAAACTTGTCACTAACTATAGCACCATTACCCTATGCCTTATTCATAAATTTAGAATGTGGCATATGAGCATATGCCTCTGCAAAGAAAGGTAATTGTTCACTTGCTAAGATTTGAAATTTGATTGGTTCAAATTCTGGCTTAAGGCTAGCCAAGAAATTAACCACAAGCATTTGTTCCTGTGACGCCCCCACTTCTCCCAAGGGCGAACCCAAAGGTATCCGTGGAATGCCTGTCCAACTCTCACCGGGACTCGCTACGATCCATAATACAAATCTATAGATTCTTCGAATAATTTCAATATACATTTAAAATACTCCAAAACACAACTAGTTAACCTTCAAGGTTAAATACAACCCAAAAGAATATGTACTACAGTCGTCTACTATAATACAATTTAAGGTCTTCAAAAGAAAGCAACTTAGTACCATTCGCGAGCACTCTCGGTCTCGAACCCTGTTAAGGAAAACAAAAGCGTGGAATGAGCTAAACAGCCCAGTGAGGTTCCAAGACACTCTAGCAGTTCTAATAAATCAAGAAATTTGAGCATAACATATGCATGGTTCAAGGTTGCACATTGGCACATTAACATGAAACAGTTATCATTATACAGAAATAAACACATATTGAAGGATACGGTGTTCCAGTGGAACCATTTAGGTCAATTTCACCTTATAACTTCAGATCCCCTCGGTTTGTTTGGCCATCACCTTATCTCTTCAGTGGTAATACTCGAGTATACCGAAACGGTGGCCCAGGGTTCCAACCTACCCGACCAAGCCCAGTCCTGGCTCGAGCAGGTTAGTAACCAAGGGCAGGATCCAGTTCAGCTTAGAGCTTACAACATGCGCAAGTAATCAAGTAAATCGGTAAACGGTAGTAATTTGTCATTTTAGTAGGTCTAGTGAGATAAATTACACACTCGCCTTAAAACGGTGGCAATTTCATAAGAGCAATTATAGGCAACATTTAACACTTAAACATGTAAGAAATATGCCGTAGTTTCATATGAACATGGAATTTACGGTAATCAAATAATCAAGTAAATCGGTAAACGATAGATCGTTGAACGGTAAATCGGTAAATCGGTTGGACGGTAGAAATTTGTCATTTTAGTAGGTCGAGTGAGATAAAGTACACACTCGCCTTAAAATTGTGGAAAAGTTCATAGGAGCAATATCAGTAGCACTTAACAGTTAAACACGTAATGACCATGGAATAAACATGTCATAAAACTATTCAAGTTACATACTCCTATATGGAACACTCACCAATCAAAATAAGTGAGTAAAGAAAGTCGTGAATGATCCACTTCGGGATTCTCTTCGAGACCTTCTTGATCGCCAGAAGAAAAGTGACCAATAATCACCCTCACAATTTCACAAATTCCTTATCAAACAAGAAAGAATGCACACTTGCTTTAGAATTCAAGTCAATGTCTTTATAAGGGTTTCATTTTATCGAAAGTTAAGATTCAAAAGTGTAGATTTTAAAGTTACTGATGAAACTCATATCCTCCACGAAATCGGGTTCAAAATGATAGATTAATATCAAGATAAGAAGTCAAGTTTCCAAAATTTCATTTTCTAAGAAATCGGCAAATTTCAGCCTTGTGCGTCAAGCCTAGAAAAATCATATCTTGCACTCAGTAGGTCCAACATTGGAAAATCTTATACCGTTGGAATCTTGTTTCAAAGTAATAAAAGTTTCTAGAAAACACTTTTACAAGATTCTAAATGGAAGACATTCGAATTTCAGCTCAAAGTGGTTGACTTACACTCCCAAGACAGTTTCACTCTTGGTTTTCGGTAAATTTTGAAAATTCGATAAAATTCACAGAAAGTGAACTAGCCACTAAAATTTGCACCACTATTAGAGTTCCAATCAAAGTTTTAAACACAACAAACGGAACTAGAATCAGAGTTTTGAGCGCCAAGATATAGCAGCTCAAAATTGGCCAAAAACAAGGACTGTTGGGTCAATTTTCCAGATTTGGAAAACGAATTTGGACCATCATTTAGGTATCGAAATGGTCTTGGATTGACTCCAAAATTGTTACAACTCAACTTCCATATGAGGACTACTCCTCTACCAAATTTCATTTGAAATTTCACACGGGAAGGTAGTGAACCAAACTACCCAAGTTCAAGAAAATCCCAAGACCAATCTGTCTTTTGCTTTCTTCTTCCTTTTCAAACATTTTGCCCAATGAAAACGACTCAAATCTGGCTCATTTATGAAACAAAAGTCTGAGAAACATTCAATATACATTTGGTAGGTAATTGACACCAACATTTTCAAAATAACAAGTCTCAATTCAAGCTAGGCCAATTGGCTAGCCAAAATTAGAGTTTTCCAGATTTGGTACAGTTTGGGAATTGGACTATATCTCACTCAATTCAGCTTGGAATTGGACATGGTTGGTAGCGTTGGAAACTACATTCAAAAGGCTACATTTCATCAGAAGGAGTCGTTTTGAAATTCTGTGAGGACTCGCAAATTTCTTATATTTTTCTCAAAAATGCCTTTTTATTTAGAAATTATTCATTTATTATAGCCCTAGTACCCAATCATTCCCCAATAAGTGCAAATGAACCTAGAAAGTAGGGTTTCACTTTTCGTTTTCAGTTGGAGCAAGTTAGGGTTTTCGCGATTTTCCGAAGGATGATTTTTCGGTACGGAGCAAGGATTCAAATTTGGTGATTAAGAGTGACTTTTAGGTGAGAAATAATATGTGATTAGAAGCAATGATAAAAAGTTAGTGAATAGGAAGTAAAAAGCCTAGTACGCGTGAATTAAGGAAAAACGGTGCGAACCGACGTGAACCGTGCACTACTGTTTGAACACACCACTTGCTCCCTACTTTATTACCTTAATCTTCTCATTTTATTACAGCTAATTAACCCTCAAAATATCTCATGCATCAGCCACAATTGTTGACTTTAAATACCAAGAGAGAGAAGGGAAAAAATGAATGGGATTGGTGGCGACAAGTGGCGGTATTTCATTGGATGGTTGACTAACTAATTTACACCATATTTATCACCAAAAACCAACCTATTTCCTCCATTATTTCTGCATATCAGCCGTGAGTTGAGGGAGGAAAAACAAGAGAAAAGGAAACTTCAATCAATCTTGGTTTGAGCTTGAATGAGTGAAAACAAGAAAAACTAAACCGATTAATCATTAGTTTGGAAGCTTGGGAAGCTAAGGGAACCAAAAATTCCAAGAGGAGGTGAAGTATTACTCTTGCAAGCTTCTTTTGTTGAGGTATAAGGTCTAATCCATAGCTTTGGTTCTTTTATTTTTTATTAAGATGTTATATAATTCATGTTTTGGTTGGATTAGTGGTGATACAAGTTGTTATGAGGATTTAAAGGTGATTTATGTGAGTTAGGGTTTGAGATATTTGCTGCCTATCCTTGCTATATGGATGATATATGTGGTATTTAAGCTTATATAAGTGGTTGTGGTGATGATTGGAGCAAGAAATCAAGAAAGGTTGCATTGAATCCCAAAATTCCAGGTTTCTGGAAAATTTCAGCTCTATTCTGTCCGGTTTTATTGCACCATGTTAGAGGCCAAATTAGGCTTATCATAAAACATGAAAGTTGTATAGAATTATATTTTATAGGTTCCTACAAAATTTCAGCTCAATCGGAACAACATATCCTGTGAAAAGATCAAAATACCCTCACTGTTTTAGGATGTTTCCAGTGTTCCGTTTTAGTCAGTTCATCCAGTTTATCATGTTTATTCACTAGGTTCCGTGCTGATTTAGCCATTTTCCAAAACATGAAAGTTTTATTAATCTGTCTTATTTTTTTGATGCCACCAAGAACGTCTTAAACGGACCTTGGTAGACGGAGATATGACCATTCTAGTGCAGTGCGGTTAATTAGCCGTATAGTTGAAAGTTGGCTCTATAAATTGGGAATTTGACCAGGTTACACTGGAAATTTGACCAAGTGATCTTCATGAAAGTTGTAGGATTTCGTCTTAGCTTCGAAATGGTATAGGTTTCACACCAATCCGATAAGCGTAACCTCAGATGTGTTCTTTTCGCAAAAACCCGTCAAAACTGTCTTTTGTAAACTTCATTTCCGCACTCGATATTAGCTTAATTTTTGTTCTTGTCTTGTTTTGAGCCTACGGAATGGCTATTGAAATGAAATTGTGTTATGGATAACCTTGGGTTTGATTGAGTAAGGATGAAGCCATAAATGGCTGGAAAATAGGAAAATACAAAGGGCATGCTGCCCAAATTTTCGCTCGAGGACTAAGTTTCTATTTGAACTGGTATACTTACGTTTGGTCTATGAAACCCTAGTTATTTTTGTCCACGGGTCCAAATGTCCTCGTTTCACTTTAAAGTCTTTTTGTACGTTCTACTCAATAATTGTCGAGTTTCTTTGATTGCACCTAATTGTTGTGCGAGATGATCTGTAATATTCTTTCTCGTTTAATTTAGGTTTCTCGGTGACTGAGGATAATATCCGGAAGGATATTTTACCCGTTGTTTTGCGTACATAGGTGAGTGTTTCTTGTTTGTTATATTCTCCATGACTTCATGACTTGTTGTTGTTGTTTGATGATGTGTTAAGTGTTTTCAATGATTTCCAAAACGAATTTTCTAGGCGAGCGTGTACTTTATCGCGCTCGACCTAAATGAAATGTGAAATTTTCAATGATTTAACGATTAATACATTAGTTGCGCATGATGTAAGCCTTTTGGCTGAATTGGGCCCTGCCCTTCGTTACCGATCGACTCGAGCCAGAAGCGGACTCGGTCGGGCGAAATGGTGACCCTGGGTGAATTTGGTATACTCGAGTATTACCTTGTAGTCCGGCCACGTCCGGATGGGTGGAGTTCGGCCAACGTCTGGATGGGTGGACTCCGGTCAACGTCCGGAAGGGGATGAATGAACGAACGAAGGCACGAGGGTTTTACTTCTCAAAAAGGAAATTTTCAAATAATTGGAGGAATAAGGGAAAATGTCAGGGGAACGAACGAACGAACGAATAGCTCCATGTGAGCTCGTATCCTTTTAATGAATGTGTTACTATCGCTTTCCATTGTAAAAATTTCTTGAATTATTGATACTCCATGTTTAACGTATTGAATTGACTATCTGACTATGTGTTCGGAACCTCACTGAGCTTTTAGCTCACCCCTTTAGTTTTGTTTTCCTTAACAGGGGACGGCGAGCAGGATGAGAGCATAGACTAGTCTAGTCTAGTTCTTTTGTTATTCTTTGTAATGGTTCTCGCCCTAGTGCTTGGCACGGGCTGGACGTATGAAGGATTGAGAACCTTTGTATATTCGATCTTTATACTCCCTTTTGGGATGGCAATGTATATAAGTTCCGCTTTAAGTTTGGATCGCTGCCCTATTTATTCTTGTGATTTATTCCAATTTTAATTGAGGACTGTAGTGAACGACTGAGTCCCGGCGAGAGTTGGGCAGGTGACCCGCCGAACCCTGGGGTACGCCCTACGGGGAGGTGGGGTCGTCACAAATTCAGTTTGTAAATAAAATAAAATGGAGCCACAAGTTGTAACTTCTACAATTTTCTCGGTTGCACTGGCAGAACAGAGCAGTCGACTTTCATTAGTCACTACAGATGACTCACTTAGAATTAAAAGGTGCATGATACACCGTTAGAAAACAACGGATGTCTAGTTTCAAATGGCACTAATGGCACTTGATTTTGACATCTGAGCAAAGAGTTATGATCATTCAAAGTTTACTGCCAGAGAGCCCCTGTTACATGATTTTCCAGTTTTGTTCCTACCAAAACTCGGTTTTTCCTCAACCAAATCAAGTGATTTTGGTGGAAACTTTCCACACATCCTATATAACATATTTACATCAGATTCAAGGTCATTTGATCACCAAAAATTTGAATCAAAGCTTCGGCAAAAACTGGGCAGAATTGGTCATCAACCAACCGAAATTTTCCTCAAATTTCCTTTCAATTTTCCAACTAATCTCACCTTATTTACCACTTAATTAATACAAACCACACTTATAATAACCATATCAGTCCAATATATCCATTGTGGGATTTTATAGAGCCCACTCCAATCATTTACAACCAAGTAACAACACCCACATGAAGCTACAAGCTCCAAGGCCAAATTTAACCAACTAGAACTAAGATTAAGGGACCGAATGATTACCTCCTAATTCTTGATGAAAAATCAGAAATTTTGGTCACCAAAAGCTCCAAAAAACTCGGCTAGAAGACCTCCTCCTCCAGGCCAAGGTGAATCTCCAAGTAGTTTAGGTGTTGTGTGAACATTTGTGGAAGATTTGGAAGCAAGATTGGAAACAAATGAAGAGAGCTTTGCTTCTCTTCTTCTTTGGGGTTGCTGGTCGGCTGATACTAGGAGGAAGAAAGAGTGTTTTGTACTTTGAATCTTGTCTTAGAAGCTTACAAGAATCGTGGCCCAAAAGCTTTACCAAAGTCAACTCTTAATAGTGCGCGTACGCGCGCGTTTCGTGCTCGTTTCCTCTCGAGTTTGTTCCACTTGTGCACTAAAACTCCAAATTTAATTACTTTAACACTATAATTATTCACTCTTAGTAGTCTAAAATAAATTTCTAAAGTCCATCAATTAGTCGCACGCGTAAAAACGTAAACTTCCGATTCGTGCGCGATAAAGCACAATTTCAAAGAAATTCTTGTAACGATGATATAACTAACTAATACTAGGGTAAATAATCATGAAAATAACTATTTTAGAAATAAAAACATGAGTTCTCACATGAGTCTAGTATTAATTCCATAAATCTCCAATTAATTTGTACCAGCGCCTCTTTTGAAAAACTTTCGACGCGCGCACAATATAAACTTAATTTTAACTTACTCACATCTAATCTCTCAATTAAATTTTCTTAATCTACTATTGATCATTCTTAATTCTCCAAGACTAATGTACTCTCGGATCGAACATAGCTCCGAAAAACGTGTACTCCTTATTTCTCGCTAAACGATCCCTAGAAAAATTAATTTTACTAACGAGACGTGTTAAAAATATAATTGAGACATTATTCCATATAAATAAATTTAAAATGATTGAAATAAATTATTCAGAGAAAATGGGTGAGTAAATAATTAATTAAACCAGAAAAATAAAATAAAAATAAGAAAATTCGGGTCCTTACAACCTTCACTCCTTAAAAAGAATTTCGTCCTCGAAATTCATACCTTCCATAACCTCAGATAACCCCGAACCTTGTTGTGTGATCATTTCATATGTTCTTGCACATGCCACTGGTCCGTTTCCTCCTCCATTGACTTGTCGAGGGATAGTTCTATTCCCTTGTTGAGTAGTAGTTTCTCGTGGATACCTCTTTGGACAGTCGTGAACTTTATGGTTGGTACTCCCACTATTCACGCGAAATATCGATTCGTTATTATTCCCCACAAATAGAGATCTCAAGTCCTTAGGATTGCCCTCAACTCTTAAGTACTCGGGTACAAGAATCTGAAACAAGATAATTCACAACTCGAGCCGGCCGGTCCCAAGAGTAAATCACCACATTTGAGATTCCTACCCAACATACATATCTAATTTTCTCCGAGTATCAAGATAAAAGGTTTATACTTATCACATTCATGATTCATAGTTTCACTCTAGAAGAGCACTTAAGTCCGTATTTATCCACATAGTAAGAACCATAACACTATTTGGCCCAAACTCACCCCGTGCAGAGACTACGCTAAGCAGCTTTGATTTTCATCCCTACAAATAGTCACTTAACTTTCAAAACAGTCCCACAGTCCGGCATCCTAAACTTATAAGCCTAGAATACACTACAAAGATCTGAAACCTAAGTTCTAATACCAACTGTGACGGCCCCACTTCTCCTAAGCATGAACCCAAGGGTATCCACGGTACGCCTGCCCAACCCTAACCGGGACTCACTACGATCCATAATACAAATTTAGAAATTCTTCGAATAATTTCAATATACATTTAAAATACTCCAAAACACAACTAGTTAACCTTCAAAGGCTAAATACAATCCAAAAGAATATGTACTACAGTCGTATACTATAATACAATTTAAGTCTTCAAAAGAAAGCAATTTAATACTATTCGCGAGCACTCTCGGTCTTGAACTCTATTAAGGAAAACAAAAGTGTGGAATGAGCTAAACAACCCAGTGAGGTTCCAAGACACTCTAGCAGTTCTAATAAATCAAGTAATTTGAGCATAACACATGTATGCTTCAAGGTTGCACATTGGTACATTAACATCAAATAGTTATCATTATACAGAAATAAACACATATTGAAAGATCCGGTGTTCCAGTGGAACCATTTCGGTCAACTTCACCTTATAACTTCAGATCCCCTCGATTTGTCTGGCCATCACCTTATCCCTCCAGTAGTAATATTCGAGTATACCGAAACGGTGGTCCAGGGTTCCAACCTACCCGACCGAGCCCAGTCCTGGCTCGAGCAGGTTAGTAACCAAGGGCAGGATCCAGTTCAGCTTAGAGCTTACAACAGGCGCAAGTAATCAAGTAAATCGGTAAACAGTAGTAATTTGTCATTTTAGTAGGTCGAGTGAGATAAAGTACACACTCGCCTTAAAATGGTGGAAAAGTTCATAGGAGCAATTATCGATAGCACTTAACAGTTAAACACGTAATGACCATAGAGTAAACATGTCGTAAAACTATTCAAGTTACGTGCTCCTATATGGGACACTCACCAATCAAAATAAGTGAGTAAAGAAAGCCGTCAATGATCCACTCCGGGATTCTCTCCGAGACTTTCTTGATCGCCTGAAGAAAAGTTACCAATAATCACCCTCACAATTTCACAAATTCCTTATCAAACAAGAAAGAATACACACTTGCTTTAGAATTCAAGTCAATGTCTTTATAAGGGTTTCATTTTAGCGAAAGTTAAGATTCAAAAGTGTGGATTTTAAAGTTATTGATGAAACTCATATCCTCCATGAAATCGGATTCAAAACGATAGATTAATATCAAGATAAGAAGTCAAGTATCCAAAATTTCATTTTCTAAGAAATCGGCAAATTTCAGCCTTGTGCGTCAAGCCTAGAAAAATCATATCTTGCTATCAGTAGGTCCAACATTGGAAAATCTTATACCATTTGAATATCGTTTCAATGCACTAAAAGTTTCTAGAAGATTCTTTTCCAAGATTCTAAATGGAATACATTCGAATTTCAGCTCAAAGTGGCTGAATTACACTCCCAAGACAGTTTTAGTCTTAGTTTTTGGTAAACTTTGGAAATTCAGCAAAATTCATAGAAAGTGAACTAGCCTCTAAAATTTGCAGCACTACTAGAGTTCCAATCAAAGTTTCAAACACAATAAACGGAACTACAATCGGAGTTTTGAGCGCCAAGATATAGAAGCTCAAAATTGGCCAAAAACAATGACTGTTGGGTCAATTTTCCAGATTTGGAAAATGACTTTGGCCCATCATTTAGGTATCGAACTGGTCTTGGATTGACACCAAACTGGGTACAACTCAACATCCATATGAGGACTACCCCACTATGAAATTTCATTTGAAATTTCACACAGGAAGGTAGTGAACCAAACTACACAAGTTGAATAAAATCCCAAGACCAATCTGTCTTTTGCTTTCTTCTTCCTTTTCAAACATTTTGCCCAATGAAAACGACTCAAATCTAGCTCATTTATGAAACAAAAAGTCTGAGAAATATCCAATATATATTTGGTAGGTGATTGACACCAAAATTTTCAAAATAACAAGTCTCAATTCAAGCTAGGCCATTCGGCTAGCCAAAATTAGGGTTTTCAGATTTGGTACCGTTTGGGAATTGGACTGTATCTCACTCAATTCAACTTGGAATTGGACATGGATAGTGGCGTTCGAAACTACATTCAAAAGGCTACATTTTATCAGAAGGTGTCATTCCGAAATTCTGTTTGCAAATAAGAGAAAATGGCGCCACAAGTTGCAGCTTCTACAATTTTCTCGGTTGCACTGGCAGAATAGAGCAGTCGACTTTGATTAGTCACTACAGATGACTCACTTAGAATTAAAAGGCGCATATACACCGTTAGAAAACTAAATATGTCTAGTTTCAAATGCCGCAAATGGAATCTGATTTTGACATCTGAGTAAAAGGTTATGATCGTTCAAAGTTTACTGCCAGAGAGCCCCTGTTACACGATTTTCCAGTTTTGTTCCTACCAAAACTCGGTTTGTCCTCTACCAAATCAAGTGATTTTTTGTGGAGACTTTCCACACATCCTATATAACATATTTGCATCAGATTCAAGGTCATTTGATCAACAAAAATTTGAATCAAAGCATCGGCAAAATCAGGGCAGAATTGGTCATCAACCAACCGAAATTTTCCTCAACTTTCCTTTCAATTTTCCAACTAATCTTACTTTGTTTACCACTTAATTAATACAAAGCACACTTATAATCACCATATCAGTACAATATATCCGTTGTGGGATTTTATAGAGCCCACACCCATCATTTACAACCAAATAACAACACCCACATGAAGCTACAAGCTCCAAGGCCAAATTTAACCAACTAGAACTAAGATTAAGGGACCGAATGATTACCTCCTAATTTTTGATGAAAAATCAGAAATTTTGGTCACCAAAAGCACCAAGAAACTCAGCTAGAAGACCTCCTCCTCCAAGCCAAGGTGAATCTCCAAGTAGTTTAGGTGTTGTGTGAAGGTTTGTGGAAGATTTCGAAGCAAGATTGGAAACAAATGAAGAGAGCTTTGCTTCTCTTCTTTCTTGGGGTTGCCGGTCAGCTGATACTAGGAGGAAGAAAGAGTGTTTTGTACTTTGAATCTTGTCTTAGAAGCTTACGAGAATCGTGGCCGAAAAGCTTTACCAAAGTCAACTCTTAATAGTGCGCGTACGCGCGCGTTTCGTGCTCATTTCCTCTCAAGTTTGTTGCACTTGTGCACTAAACCTCCAAATGTAATTCCTTTAACACTATAATTATTCACTCTTAGTAGTCTAAAATAAATTTATAAAGTCCATCAATTAGTCGCGCGCTTGAAAACACAAACTTCCGACTCGTGGACGATAAAGCGTAATTTCAAAGAAATTCTTGTAACGATGATATAACTAACTAATACTAGGGTAAATAATCATGAAAATAACTATTTTAGAAATAAAAACATGAGTTCTCACATGAGTCTAGTATTAATTTCTCAAATCTCCAATTAATTTGTACCAGCGCGTCTTTCGGAAAACTTTCGAAACGCGCACGGTATAAGCTTAATTTTAAGTTACTCACATCTAATCTCTCAATTAAATTTTCTTAATCTACTATTGATCATTCTTAATTCTCCAAGACTAATGTACTCTCGGATCGAACATAGCCTCGAAAAACGTGTACTCCTTATTTCTCGCTAAACGAGCCCTAGAAAAATTAATTTTACTAGCGAGACGTGTTAAAAATATAATTGAGACATTATTCCATGTAAATAAGTTTAAGATGATTGAAATGAATTATTTAGAGAAAATGGGTAAGTAAATAATTAATTAAACCAGAAAAATAAAATAAAAATAAGAAAATTCGGGTCCTCACAACCTTCCCTATTTAAAAAGAATTTCATCCTCAAAATTCATACATTCCATAACCTCAGATAACCCTGAACGTTGTTGTGTGATCATTTCATATATTCTTACAGATGCCACTGGTCGGTTTCCTCCTCCATTGACTTGTCGAGATATAGTTCTATTCCCTTGTTGAGGAGTAGTTTCTCGTGGATACCTCTTTGGACAGTCGTGAACTTTATGGTTAGTGCTCCCACATCCCATACACTTTCGCCCCTTTAGCCAGCAGTTTTCTTCGGTATGATTCATCCTTCCACAATATCTACAAGTCGGAAGAGGCGTTGTGACTTGGCTAGCTTGCGAAGTTTTCTTTGATTGTATCTGTCCTACTAGACCTCTTCATGACATACTCCCTTCTGGTTCCTTTATCATGAGTGGTAAAGGAAGTAATAGTCTTACTCCATCCACTCCTTTTCTAACTTTGGGTGGTGGTCCAATTTCTCTTAGTCTACTATCGGATGTATCCCTTTTCCTCGCTTGAAAGGCTCTCAGTTGGGATTTTGTGCTTTCCACCCTTTGCGCTTTCTCGAGAGCGTCACTAAATGTTTCAATCTATGCTGTGGCAAGGGCATCTTGAATTTCTAAATTTAATTCTTGGATAAACCGTCTTATTCTTTTTCGTTCCGTAGCCACCACTTCTGGAGCATATGTAGATAATTTCGTGAATCGTGTTTCGTACTCAGCTACACTCAAAGTTTCTTGACGAAACTTTATAAAATCGTCTTCTCTCTTTTCTTGGACAAGTGGAGGAAGAAATTTCTCATTAAATTCTCATACAAAGTTTATCCAAATCCTTGGTGTTTGATCTCTTGCCCACTTGTTTCTTATAACATTCCACCAAGCTCGGCCTGCTCCTTCAAGTTGAAATACAGCAAAAGTGACTTGTCTTTCCTCTGTGTAGTCCAAGGCATCGAATATATTCCTTATTTTCTCTAACCAATTCTCAGCCACTTCTAGGTCAGGTTCTCCAGAAAATTTGGGCGGGAAGAATTTCTGAAACCGCTCCAAAACTCGATCCTCCCCTATCTCTTGGTTTCCAGGTTGGTTTCCTTGTCCAACCCCCTGACCCTGTTGAACTACTAAGAACTCTAGTACATCCATCATGCGAGTTAAAACTAAGGCCATTTGGTCATCTCTTTCGCCAGCCCTTGGCTCGGCGTTTTGATCAATATCACACCCATTATCTACTCTTTGATTTCGGGGTTGTCTAGGTTGACGTCCCTTTCGTTGTCTTCTAGTTTCCATGTTCACAGCTAATCTATACGCATATGCATAAACCTCACACTAAGCCATAATTGAACTACACACACATACCAGTAACAATTCTAAAGAAATGAAATCACTTGCACAAATAACATTATCACCGTACACGTCAAACACAAACTAGAGTTCATTAGATCCTAACACAAGTTACAGTCAAGTAAAGTTCATACCAAGTCAAGGTCGGTAAACAAAAGTAAACAGGTGATTAACAAAAGTACATGCATCTCCAAGGTGCAAACTCTTAAGTCCTATTCCCATCGCGCCACTACAAAAGATCACAAGTAGTGTTTCACTAGATTAATTGGACCTAGATGATTCCCGTTCCCTAACACGTTCAAATTCAATCCCAACACCAGGATCTTCTGGGTTACGATCTTCTCCACCTTCCGCTCTTAATTGTTGTGCCATCTTACCCAAACGATTATTGATTTCCTGTAACTATTCACGTGAAATATCGATTCGTTATTAATCCCCACAAATAGAGATCTCAAGTCCTTAGGATTGCCCTCAACTCTTAAGTACTCAGGTACAAGAATCCGAAACAAGATAATTCACAACTCGAGCCGGCCGGTCCCAAGAGCAAATCACCACATTTGAGATTCCTACCCAACATACATATCTAATTTTCTCCGAGTATCAAGATAAAAGGTTTATACTTATCACATTCATGATTCATAGTTTCACTCTAGAAGAGCACTTAAGTCCGTATTTATCGACATAGTAAGAACCATAACACTATTTGCCCCAAACTCACCCCGTGCAGAGACTACGCTAAGCGGCTTTGATTTTCATCCCTACAAATAGTCACTTAACTTTCAAAACAGTCCCACAGTCCGGCATCCTAAACTTATAAGCCTATAATACACTACAAAGATCTGAAACCTAAGTTCTAATACCAACTGTGACGCCCCCACTTCTCCTAAGCGCGAACCCAAGGGTATCCACGGTACGCCTGCCCAACCCTCACCGGGACTCACTACGATCCATAATACAAATTTAGAAATTCTTCGAATAATTTCAATATACATTTAAAATACTCCAAAACACAACTAGTTAACCTTCAAAGGTTAAATATAATCCAAAAGAATATGTACTACAGTCGTATACTATAATACAATTTAAGTCTTCAAAAGCAATTTAATACTATTCGTGAGCACTCTCGGTCTTGAACTCTATTAAGGAAAACAAAAGTGTGGAATGAGCTAAACAACCCAGTGAGGTTCCAAGACACTCTAGCAGTTCTAATAAATCAAGTAATTTGAGCATAACACATGTATGCTTCAAGGTTGCACATTGGTACATTAACATGAAACAGTTATCATTATACAGAAATAAACACATATTGAAAGATCCGGTGTTCCAGTGGAACCATTTCGGTCAACTTCGCCTTATAACTTCAGATCCCCTCGGTTTGTCTGGCCATCACCTTATCCCTCAAGTGGTAATACTCGAGTATACCGAAACGGTGGTCCAGGGTTCCAACCTACCCGACCGAGCCTAGTCCTGGCTCGAGCAGGTTAGTAACCAAGGACAGGATCCAGTTCAGCTTAGAGCTTACAACATGCGCAAGTAATCAAGTAAATCGGTAAATGGTAGTAATTTGTCATATTAGTAGGTCGAGTGAGATAAAGTACACACTCGCCTTAAAATGGAGAAAAAGTTCATAGGAGCAATTATCGGTAGCACTTAACAGTTAAACACGTAATGACTATGGAGTAAACATGTCGTAAAACTATTCAAATTACGTACTCCTACATGGAACTCTCACCAATCAAAATAAGTGAGTAAAGAAAGTCGTCAATAATCCATTTCGGGATTCTCTTCGAGACTTTCTTCATTGCCTGAAGAAAAGTGACCAATAATCACCCTCACAATTTCACAAATTCCTTATCAAACAAGAAAGAATGCACACTTGCTTTAGAATTCAAGTCAATGTCTTTATTAGGGTTTCATTTTATCAAAAGTGTAGATTTTAAAGGTACTGATGAAACTCATATCCTCCACGAAATCGGGTTCAAAACGATAGATTAATGTCAAGATAAGAAGTCAAGTTTCCAAAATTTCATTTTTTAAGAAATCGGCAAATTTTAGCCTTGTGCGTCAAGCCATGAAAAATCATATCTTGCACTCAGTAGGTCCAAAATTGGAAAATCTTATACTGTTGGAATTTCGTTTCAATGTACTAAAAGTTTCTAGAAAACACTTTTCCAAGATTCTAAATGGAAGACATTCGAATTTCAGCTCAAAATGGTTGACTTACACTTCCAAGACAGTTTCAGTCTTGGTTTTCGGTAAACTTTGGAAATTCGGCAAAATTCACCGAAAGTGAACCAACCTCTGAAATTTGCAGCACTATTAGAGTTCCAATCAAAGTTTTAAACACAATGAACAGAATTAGAATAGGAGTTTTGAGGGCCAAGATAAAGCAGCTCAAAATTGGCCAAAAACAAGGACTGTTGGGTCAATTTTCCAGATTTGGAAAACGAATTTGGCCCAGCATTTAGGTATCGAAATGGTCTTGGATTGACACCAAAATTGGTATAACTCAACTTCCATATGAGGACTACTCCTCTACCAAATTTCATTTGAAATTTCACACGGGTAGGTAGTGAACCAAACTACCCAAGTTGAATAAAATCCCAAGACCAATCTGTCTTTTGCTTTCTTCTTCCTTTTCAAACATTTTGCCCAATGAAACGACTCAAATCTGGCTCATTTATAAAACAAAAGTTTGAGAAACATCCAATATATATTTGGTAGGTGATTGACACCAAAATTTTCAAAATAACAAGTCTCAATTCAAGCTAGGCCATTCGGCTAGCCAAAATTAGGGTTTTCCAAATTTGGTACAGTTTGGGAATTGGACTATATCTCACTCAATTCAACTTGGAATTGGACATGGTTGATGGATTTCGAAACTACATTCAAAAGGTTACATTTCATTAGAAGGAGTCGTTTTGAAATTCACTTTTGCAAATAAGAGAAAATGGAGCCACAATTTACAGCTTCTACAATTTTCTCGGTTGCACTGGCAGAACAGAGCAGTTGACTTTGATTAGTCACTACAGATGACTCACTTAGAATTAAAAGGTGCATGATACACCGTTAGAAAATATGGTGTCTAGTTTCAAATGCCGCTAATGGTACCTGATTTTGACATCTGAGCAAAGAGTTATGATCGTTCAAAGTTTACTGCCAGAGAGCCCCTGTTACACGATTTTTCAGTTTTGTTCATACCAAAACTAGGTTTTTCCTCAACCAAATCAAGTGATTTTTGGTGAAAACTTTCCACACATCCTATATAACATATTTGCATCAGATTCAAGGTCATTTGATCACCAAAAATTAGAATCAAAGTTTCGGCAAAAATAGGGCAGAATTGGTCATCAACCAACCGAAATTTTCCTCAACTTTCCTTTCAATTTTCCAACTAATCTCACCTTGTTTACCTCTTAATTAACACAAACCACACTCATAATCACCATATCAGTCCAATATATCCATTGTGGGATTTCATAGAGCCCACTCCAATCATTTACAACAAAATTACAACACCCACATGAAGCTACAAGCTCCAAAGCCAAATTTAACCAACTAGAACTAAGATTAAGGGACCGAATGATTACCTCCTAATTTTTGATGAAAAATTAGAAATTTTGGTCACCAAAAGCTCCAAGAAACTCAGCTAGAGGACCTCCTTCTCCAAGCCAAGGTGAATCTCCAAGTAGTTTAGGTGTTGTGTGAAGATTTGTGGAAGATTTGGAAGCAAGATTGGAAACAAATGAAGAGAGCTTTGCTTCTCTTCTTCCTTGGGGTTGCTGGTCGGCTAATACTGGGAGGAAGTGACAGTGTTTTGTACTTTAAATCTTGACTTAGAAGCTTACGACAATTATGGCCCAAAAGTTTTACAAAAGTCAACTCTTAATAGTGCGCGTACGCGCGCGTTTCGTGCCTGTTTCCTCTCGGATTTGTTCCACTTGTGCACTAAACCTCCAATCTAATTCCTTTAACACTATAAATATTCACTCTTAGTAGTCTAAAATAAAATTATAAAGTCCATCAATTGGTCGCGCACGTGAAAATGCGAACTTCCGACTCGTGCGCGATAAAGCGCAATTTCAAAGAAATTCTTGTAACGATGATATAACTAACTAATACAAGGGTAAATAATCATGAAAATAACTATTTTACAAATAAAAACATGATTTCTCATATGAGTCTAGTATTAATTTCGCAAATCTCCAATTAATTTGTATCAGCGCGTCTTTCGGAAAACTTTCGACCCGCGCA
The DNA here is from genome assembly GCF_003713205.1 of Coffea eugenioides. Taxonomy (NCBI): domain Eukaryota; kingdom Viridiplantae; phylum Streptophyta; class Magnoliopsida; order Gentianales; family Rubiaceae; genus Coffea; species Coffea eugenioides. The sequence goes on along the minus strand of NC_040036.1, from coordinate 55,907,471 downwards.
CGGTATAAGCTTAATTTTAAGTTACTCACATCTAATCTCTCAATTAAATTTTCTTAATCTACTATCGATTATTCTTAATTCTCCAAGACTAATGTATTCTCGGATCGAACATAGCCTCGAAAAATGTGTACTCCTTATTTCTCGCTAAACGAACCCTAGAAAAATTAATTTTACTAACGACACGTGTTAAAAATATAATTGAGACATTATTCCACTTAATAAGTTTAAAATGATTGAAATAAATTATTCAGAGAAAATGGGTGAGTAAATAATTAATTAAACTAGAAAAATAAAATAAAAATAAGAAAATTCGGGTCCTCACAACCTTCCCTCCTTAAAAAGAATTTAGTTCTCGAAATTCATACCTTCCATAACCTCAAATAACCCTGAACCCTGTTGTGTGATCATTTCAAATGTTCTTACAGATGCCACTGGTCGGTTTCCTCCACCATTAACTTGTCGAGGGATAGTTCTATTCCCTTGTTGAGTAGTAGTTTCTCGTGGATATCTCTTTGGACAGTCGTGAACTTTATGGTTGGTGCTCCCACATCCCATACACTTTCGCCCCTTTAGCCAGCAGTTTCTTCGATATTATTCGTCCTTCCACAATATCCACAGGTCGGACGAGGGTTGTGACTTGGCTTGATTGCGAGGTTTTCTTTGATTGTATCTGCGACGGCCCCACCTCCCCCTAAGGCGAACCAAAGGGTTTAGCGGACTGCCTGCCCAGCTCTCGCCGGGACTCACTCACTTACTACATTCCTCAAGTAAATTACAAGGTACAACTCAAATAATACATCCAATTCTCCAAAAATTACATATCATAAGCGAAGCGGAAACTAGTTCTAAGCGTAGAATGTAGATATACATCCGATTCAATTCCAAATATTTATACAGGCCCAAAAGTACATAAACCAAAACCAAATCTAAACTATACAAGATGTACGCCATCCAGCCACACAGAGATCCAAATACAAGTTCTTCCTTTACTTCGATCCCTGTGGGGAGAAGAAGATAATAGGGGGTGAGCTAGAAGCTCAGTGAGTGACCAGTAAAATCAACAGCCAAGTATATTTCACAATAAAGCATTGATATGATGTCATGATGCAGTAATCAAATGTTCATTTATTGCTCATGTGAGCCAGTGAAGTTCTTGTACTTAAATATCCAACGCTCGTTTAGATCAGGTAACCGTGAAACAGAAGTAAGGAGCCATCGTGCTCCAAAGAATGTGTAAACAATAATGGAGACATTGGTTCTAAGCACAAGACTTTCCAGGAACTCATTGGAGCCAAACTATGTCATGGCACACACCCAAACCCAAATGATATGCAATGGAGTAATAATGCAAGAATTAGTTCAAAAGTAACTTTGGAAATAGTTGAGGGATCACTCACCAACCACGACTCACGAACCTCATCCATCATTTATTATTGTCTTACTCAAGTCCAAGCCCTAGATCACAAATGGAAATAAGGACTAAAACGATCAAAGCGGAAAAACAGTAAAGGAATGCATCGGGCGTGCGCGGAAATGAAAATGGTACAAAACGGTTTACACGATTTTGCCCATAACTGGAGCTGTGATTATCAGATCAAAATGTACTAGGCAGTGTCTCGAAGCTTAGACAAAGAGTTACAACTTTCATGAAGACACCTCAACCTAGTTTTTAGTATATCCAAGTCAAATTTGCCAAATATAGAACTAGAATTCCAAAGGCTAGTTTATCTTTCTCGTGAAAATTTGGCAGCATGCCCCTTGTGTTTACCTAATTTTCCAGCCATTTATGGCCTCATTATTTTTCCTCAGCCAATCCCAAAGTCATACATATCATAGATTCAAGTAAATAGCCGTTCCATAGGCTCATAACAACATAAGAACAAAAATCAAAGTGATAACAAGTGTGGAAATGTAACCTAGCAAAAGACAGATTTGACGTGTGGTTGCGGAAAGAACACATCCGAGGCTACGCTTATCGGATTGAGGCGTAACTTATACCGTTTCGAAGCTAAGACACAGGGATACAATTTTTATGAAGATCACTTAGTCCAGTTTCCAATGAAACCTAGTCAAATTCCCAATTTACAGAACCAAAATCCAACTAGTCGGCTAATTAACCGCACTGTACTGGAATGGTCATATCTCAGGTTACCAAGGTCCGATTAAGGTGTTCTTGGAGGCGTTTAAAAGCTAAGACAGAATACTAAAACTTTCATGTTTTGTCAAAAGGCTAAATCCCAACGGATTATAGTGAATAAATACAACCAAATAGACTAAACTGTCCACGCGGAACTCTGGAATGTACCCTAGAACAGCGAGGGTATTTTCATCTTTTCACAAGCTACATAGCTCCGATTGAGTTGAAATTTTGTAGGAACCTATAAAATACCATTATATACAACTTTCATGTTTTAGGTCCAAGCCTAATTTGGCCTCTAAATATGAGTTCCAAAACCGGGCAGAACTGAATTAGGAAATTCCAGAAATCTGAAATTTTTGGTTTCCAATGAAACTCTCTTCAATTCCTTGTTCCAAACTCTACCAAAGCCCCTTATATAATCTTATATATAACATCTATCAACCATACAACAAGTTTAGGCAGAAATTAATCAAACCCTAACTTGCTTAAATCATCCAAAATTCATCACAACAACTTGCATATCTTGTAATCAAGCCAAAACATGAACTAGATAGCATCTTAAACCAAAATAAAAGAATCAAAGCCATAAATCAGACTTTATACCTCAAAAACAAAGCTTGAAAGAGTGATACTTCACCTCCTTTGGAATTTCTTAGTTCCCCAAGCTTCCCAACTCACAACCCGCACTTTAATCGGTTTAGAATTTTGATTCTTCACTTGGATGATGTAAATCAAGAAGAAAATGGTGCAACTCTTGCTCTCCCTTTCTCTCTCTCTATTCTCGGCCAAGGAGCAGAAAAAAATGAAGAAGAAAGGCTGCTCATGGTGTTAATTAAGGCAAGAGATTAGGATGAATCTTGACCACAAGCTTTGCCAACACTTGGCTCACCCTCCACCACAAAATTTTCTCTTTCTTCTCCTTGCATTTTGGCCACATATTTCGGTCAAGAGATAGCTATGAGGGGGAAGATATTTTGCTCAATTAGTAATGAGCTTGTATGGTAAGAAAGTAGTGGTCAAGTGGTGCGTTCAATCGCTAGTGCGCGGTACCCGCCGGTTCGCGCCGTTTTTCTTAAAAACACACGTACTAGGGTTTTCACTTCCTATTCACTAATCTTGTATCATTGCTTCTAATCACATATTATTTCTCACTTAAAAGTCATTTTTAATCACCAAATTTGATCCTTGCTTTGTACCGAAAATTCATCCGGCGAAAATCGCGAAAACCCTAATTTTGCTCCAATCTTGAAACCAAAAGTGAAACCCTACTTTCTAGGTTCATTGGCACTTATTGTGAGGTGATTGAGTAGTAGGGCCATTATAAAGTGCTAATTGTCAAAGAAAAGGTAATTTTTAAAAAAAATATAAGGAATTTGCACGGCTTCTGGCCGGATTCTCCACAAAACACTATTCACCAGAAATTTTTCCCTTTTCTTCTGCCGCGGGGCGTCACAGTATCTGTCCTACTGGAGCTCTTCGTGACGTAGTCCCTTCTGGTTCCTTTGTCATGGGTGCTGAAAGAAATGATAGTCTTACTCTATCCACTCATTTTCTAACTTTAGGTGGTGGTCCAATTTCTCCTAGTCTACTATCGGATGTGTGACGCCCCGAAAAAAAATGAGTTTGAGAACCCGGAAATTTTCTAATTTTCTAGGGTTTTATTTATTTAATGGCTTGTTTTCTGCGTTTTCTTTAGTAGGGAAATTTTCTAGATATTTTTAAGGAGCAGATATAGTTTTGGGATGATTTTTCTAGTATCAAATAGGTTTTGAGAAATTAAGAGTATATATCGGACGTGGGACCCACGAGTGCGAGAAGTTCGGAAAAATTCGGCCAATTAGGTTAAATTCCAGACACTGTGTAAAATTTATCGGGTGTTAAGAGATAAGTAGAGTGTGTGAAATGATTGATGTGAGAGAGAAAAGAAAGGATAGGAATGCATTAATGGAGTGCCACGTGTCACTTGGTGATTGGTTTTGACTTAAGAACACTATTCACTTTTTTTGACTTTTGACCAAAATTGGTTAACTATCTAAAAATTTCACAAAAAAATCACCATTTTCTTTCACCTTGTGGCCAGCCCTCTCTCTTGCCAAGAAGGAAGAAAACTTCTTCAATCTTCAAGCTTTCCACTAGCTCAAATCATCCAAATCAATCACACAAACTAGTTTCCACTCCATACAATCTCTCCATTTGGTGTTAGTGGTTAGTTTGGTGAAGTTTTTGGAGAAGCTAAGGTGCTAAGTTGGGTCTTTCCTTGGGTTTGCATGGTAAGTGACTAAGGAACCTTTCCTTTGATCTTGATAATGTTCAATTAGTGATTGGTGGTGGTTGAATAAGTGATTTTATGGATGATTTCATGATTTTGGTTGAAATTAGTGAAGTTTATATTTAATTAGGATTTTTCTGTTCTCATATGATTGTTATTATGTGGTTATGTATGATGATTGGAAATGATGTTTAATGATTCTAGAAGGTGCAAAAAGTGGAAGATTGCAAGTAAATTCTGTTTTGGAAGAAATCTGGAAAATTAGGGTTCTTGGTTCTTCATTCTGTCCGAAATTTTTGGTCCTAGATATAGGCCGAATTGGCCTTGGATCAAAACATAAAAGTTGTAGGTATTGATGTTTTAAGGGTGCCTGTAAAATTTCAGGGCAATTGGAGTAGTGTAGAATGAGATAAGCGAATTTACTGTTGCTGTTCTGGGTTCATCAGGATGTAAGAACTGCGTCTGAAATTGGTTGTTTTGACTGGAATTGTTTTGGATTTGGGTGTTGAGGTCTTCTGATGAAATGTAGCTTGATGCCCTAGCTATCATATGCCTTTGGAATTTCTGCATTCGGACCTGTATAGACTGAGTTGTACTGATTACAGCATTGTGTGATTTGTAAACCTGCAATCTCGGTTCTGGTTTAGTATTCTGCATGTTTGACCTAGTTGTGCTAGGATTTGGACTGAGTGACCTTCTACATTGTTGTAGCCCTGTCTTTTAGCTTCGAGACGGTGGGTCTTGTACCTTCATCCGACCATCGTAGCGCCTTTGGTACCATTACCGCAAAATGACGTCAAAACTGTTTTTCTGGTTTTGCGTTTAACTTTCATTTCCGGACTTTTCCCTAGCTTGACTGGTACTATTTGGAGCTTGCTGAATGGCTATTGGATGACCTTGTTGTTGTGTGTGTACCTTTGGGTTGAATGAGAAATATAATGAAGTCGTGATGGCTGGAAAAGTAAAGAAATTTAGGGGAAGTGCTGTCCGAACTTTGAAGGGATTTGTTTGCATTGAGTTGTGATCTAAGACTCGGATTTGAGCAAGGCAATGCTATATGATGGATGGTTTCTGAGCCATGGAGGTGAGTGACCTAAAACTCTTTCTAAAATTATTTATGAACCGTTTCTTGCATTATTGACTTTTGAACTGTTTCCAAATTTACTCTTAAACCGCTTTCCCGCATTATTTACTTTTGAGTTGTTGTCAAAGTTAATTTTGGAACTGTTTTCTTACATAGCATGCATGCTTGCATATCCGTGTCTTGTTATTATTGATTTTGCTTTCAATGATTGCTAAACGAGTTTTCGAAGCGAGTGTGTACTTTATCGCACTTAGCCTAAGTGATTGTGAAATTTTAATGATTGAGCGATTGAAATGTTAATTGTGCATGAATGTAAGCCTTTTGGGCTGAACTGGCCATTGCCCCTTGTTACCGGTCGTCTCGAGCCAGAAGCGGACTCGGTCGGGCGACTAGGAACTTGGGTGAACGTTTCGGTATACTCGAGTATTACCTTGTAGGTTGGTGGAGCCTGGCCAAAAGCCAGGGACGGGGTGAATGAATGAACGAATGAAACCAAATGCAATGAAATGACAGGAGAACGAATGTATCCTTTTCATGAATGTTACTATCGCTTTCCATTGTAAATGTTTCTTGAATTATTGATACTCCATATTGAAATGACATTATTGAAATGAACGATTGTGAAACTGATTTGATAACTGATTTTACTGGTTACTCGCTGAGCTTCTAGCTCACCCCAAAATGTTTTATTCCCCTCCACAGGGCTCAAGGCGAAGGAAGGGCTTGTAGTGTTTATTCATGGATTATCTCATGTATGGATTGAACTTGGATTTCCTTTTGTGTAATCATTCATATTGGGATTGTATTGAACGTTTAGAATTGATTGGATGTGTAATAGTCTAGTTTTGGACTTCCTCCTGTATAATAATTGTGATCAAGGATCAGAGTGGCGCAGTGGAAGCGTGGACGCTTCGATTTTGATATGTAAAGTTTGGGAACCTTTGATGTATATTTGATATATATATCTTGAAATTCAATTGAGGACTTTAGTGAACGACTGAGTCCCGGCGAGAGCTGGGCAGGCGGCCCGCCGAACCCTCTGGTTCGCCTTAGGGGGAGGTGGGGCCGTGACAGGATGCATCCCTTTTCCTCGCTTGAAAGGCTCTCAGTTGGGATTTTGTACTTTCCACCTTTTGCGCTTTCTCGAGAGCGTCAATAAATGTTTCAATCTGTGCTGCGGCAAGGGTATCTTGGATTTCTAAATTTAATCCTTGGATATACCGTCTTATTCTCTTCCATTCCGTAGCTACCAATTCTGGAGCATATGTAGATAATTTTTAAATCGTGTTTCGTACTCAGCCACACTCAAAGTTTCTTGACGAAGCTTTATAAAATCGTCTTCTCTCTTTTCTTGGACAAGTGGAGGAAGAAATATCGCAATAAACTCTCGTACAAAGTTTATCTAACTCCTTGGAGTTTGATCACTTTCCCACTTGTTTCTTATAACATTCCACCAAGCTCGGGTTGCTCCTTCAAGTTGAAATACAGCAAAAGTGACTTGTCTTTCCTCTGTGTAGTCCAAGACATCGAATATATTCCTTCTTTTCTCTAATCAATTCTCAGCCACGTCCGGGTCAGGTTCTCCAGAAAATTTGGGCGAGAAGAATTTCTGAAACCGCTCCAAAGCTCGATCCTCCCCTATCTCTTGGTTTCCATGTTGGTTGCCTTGTCCAACCCCCTGACCCCGTTGAGCTACTAAGAGCTCTAGTACACCCGTCATGCAAGTTAAAACTAATGCCATTTGGTCATCTCTTTCCCCAGCCCTTGGCTCGGCGTTTTGGTCAATATCAGACCCATTATCTACTCTTTCATTTCGGGGTTGTCTAAGTTGACATCCCTTTCGTTGTCTTCTAGTTTCAATGTTCATAGCTAATCTATACGCATATGCATAAACCTCACTAAGCCATAATTGAACTGCACACACATACCAGTAACAATTCTAAAGAAATGAAATCACTTGCACAAATAACATTATAACCATACAAGTCAAACACAAACTAGAGTTCATTAGATCATATCACAAGTTTCAATTAAGTAAAGTACATACCAAGTCAAGATCAGTAAACAAAAGTAAACAGGTGATTAACAAAAGTACTTGCATCATCAAGGTGCAAACTCTTAAGTCCTATTCCCATCGTGCCACTACAAAAGATCACAAGTAGTGCTTCACTAGATTAATTGGACTTAGATGATTCCCGTTCCCTAACACGTTCAACTTCAATCCCAACACCAGGATCTTCTGGGCTACGATCTTCTCCACCTCTCGCTCTTAATTATTGTGCCATCTTAGCCAAACGATTATTGATTTCCTGTAACTATTCACTTGAAATATCGATTCGTTCTTATTTCCCACAAATGGAGATCTCAAGTCCTTAGCATTGCCCTCAACTCCTAAGTACTCGGGTACAAGAATTCGAAACAAGATAATTCACAACTCGAGCTGACCGGTCCCAAGAGTAAATCACCACATTTGAGATTCCTACCCAACATACATATCTAATTTTCTCAAAATATCAAGATAAAGGGCTTATACCTATCACATTCATGATTCATAGCTTCACTCTAGAATAGCACTTATGTCTTTACTTATCCACATAATAAGAACCATAATACTACTTGGCCCAAGCTCACCCCGCGCAAAGACTACGCGAAGCGGTTCTGATTTTCATCCCTACAAATAGTTACTTAACTTTCAAACCAGTCCCACAGTCCGACATCCTAAACTTATAAGCCTAAGATAAACTACAAAGATCTGAAACCTAAACTTTGATACCAACTGTGACGCCCCCACTTCTCCCAAGGGCGAACCCAAGGGTATCCGCGGAACGCCTGCCCAACTCTCGCCGGAACTCACTATGATCCATAATACAAAACTAGAAATTCTTCGAATAATTTCAATATACTTTTAAAATACTCCAGAACACAACTAGTTAACCTTCAAGGTTAAATACAACCCAAAAGAATATGTACTACAGTCGTCTACTATAATACAATTTAAGTCTTCAAAAGAAAGCAACTTAGTACTATTCACGAGCACTCTCGATCTTGAACATTGTTAAGGAAAACAAATGAGTGGAATGAACTAAACAGCCCAGTGAGGTTCCAAAACACTCTAGCAGTTGTAATAACTCAAGTAATTTGAGCATAACACATGTATGGTTCAAGGTTGCACATTGGCACATTAACATGAAACAGTTATCATTATACAGAAATAAACACATATTGAAGGATACGGTGTTCCAGTGCAACCATTTCGGTTAACTTCACCTTATAACTTCAGATCCCCTCGGTTTGTCTGGCCATCACCTTATCCCTCTAGTGGTAATACTCGAGTATACCGAAACGGTGGTCCAGGGTTCCAACCTACCCGACCGAGCCCAGTCCTGGCTCGAGTAGGTTAGTAACCAAGGGCAGGATCCAGTTCAACTTAGAGCATACAACATGCGCAAGTAATCAAATAAATCGGTAAACGGTAGTAATTTGTCATTTTAGTAAGTCGAGTGAGATAAAGTACACACTCGCCTTAAAATGGTGGAAAAATTCATAGGAGCAATTATCGGTAGCACTTAACAGTTACACACGTAATGACCATGGAGTAAACATGTCGTAAAACTATTCAAATTACGTACTCCTATATGGAACACTCACCAATCAAAATAAGTGAGTAAAGAAAGTCGTCAATGATCCATTTCGGGATTCTCTTCGAGACCTTCTTGATCGCCTGAAAAAAAGTGACCAATAATCACCCTCACAATTTCACAAATTCCTTATCAAACAAGAAAGAATGCACACTTGCTTTAGAATTCAAGTCAATGTCTTTGTAAGGGTTTCATTTTATCGAAAGTTAAGATTCAAAAGTGTGGATTTTAAAGTTACTGATGAAACTCATATCCTCCACGAAATTGGGTTCATAACGATAGATTAATATCAAGATAAGAAGTCAAGTTTATGAAATTTCATTTTCTAAGGAATCGGCAAATTTCAGCCTTGTGCGTCAAGCCTAGAAAAATCATATCTTGCACTCAATAGGTCCAAAATTGGAAAATCTTATACCGTTGGAATCTTGTTTCAATGTACAAAAAGTTTCTAGAAAACACTTTTTCAAGATTCTAAATGGAAGACATTCGAATTTCAACTAAAAGTGGTTGACTTACACTCCCAAGACAGTTTCAGTCTTGGTTTTTGGTAAACTTTGGAAATTCGGCAAAATTCACAGAAAGTGAAATAGCCTCTGAAATTTGTAACACTATTAGAGTTCCAATCAAATTTTTAAACACAATAAATGGAACTAGAATCGGAGTTTTGAGCGCCATGATATAGCAGCTCAAAATTGGCCAAAAACAAGGACTGTTGGGTCAATTTTCCAGATTTCGAAAACGACTTTGGACCATCATTTAGGTACCGAAATGGTCTTGGAGTGACACCAAAATTGGTATAACTCAACTTCCATATGAGGACTACTCCTCTACCAAATTCATTTGAAATTTCACACGGGTAGGTAGTGAACCAAACTACCCAAGTTGAATAAAATCCCAAGACCAATCTGTCTTTTGCTTTCTTCTTCCTTTTCAAACATTTTGCCCAATGAAACGACTAAAATCTGGCTCATTTATGAAACAAAAGTCTGAAAAACATCCAATATATATTTGGTAGGTGATTGACACCAAAATTTTCAAAATAACAAGTCTCAATTCAAGCTAGGTCATTCGGCTAGCCAAAATTACGGTTTTTCCAGATTTGGTACAGTTTGGGAATTGGACTATATCTCACTCAATTCAACTTGGAATTGGACATGGTTGATGGATTTGGAAACTACATTCAAAAGGTTACATTTCATCAGAAGGAGTCATTTTGAAATTCAGTTTGCAAATAAGAGAAAATGGAGCCACAATTTGCAGCTTCTACAATTTTCTCGGTTGCACTGGCAGAACAGAGCAGTCGACTTTGATTAGTCACTATAGATGACTCACTTAGAATTAAAATGTGCATGATACACCATTAGAAAACTATGGTTTCTAGTTTCAAATGCCGCTAACGGCACCTACTTTTGACATCTGAGCAAAGAGTTATGATCGTTCAAGGTTTACTGCCAGAGAGCCCTATTACGCGATTTTCCAGTTTTGTTCTTACCAAAACTCGATTTTCCTCAACCAAATCAAGTGATTTTTGGTAGAAACTTTCCACACATCCTATATAACATATTTGCATCAGATTCAAGATCATTTGATCACCAAAAATTTGAATCAAAGTTTCGGCAAAAATAGGGCAGAATTGGTCATCAACCAACCAAAATTTTCCTCAACTTTCCTTTCAATTTTCCAACTAATCTCACCTTGTTTACCACTTAATTAACACAAACCACACTTATAATCACCATATCAGTCCAATATATCCATTGTGGGATTTCATAGAGCCCACTCCAATCATTTACAACAAAATAACAACACCCACATGAAGCTACAAGCTCCAAAGCCAAATTTAACCAACTAGAATTAAGATTAAGGGACTGAATGATTACCTCCTAATTCTTGATGAAAAATCAGAAATTTTGGTCACCAAAAGCTCCAAGAAACTCGGCTAGAAGACCTCCTCCTCCAAGCCAAGGTGAATCTCCAAGTAGTTTAGGTGTTGTGTGAAGATTTGTGGAAGATTTGGAAGCAAGATTGGAAACAAATGAAGACAGCTTTGCTTCTCTTCTTCCTTGGGGTTGCTGGTCAGCTGATACTAGGTGGAAGAAAGAGTCTTTTGTACTTTGAATCTTGTCTTAGAAGCTTATGAGAATCGTGGCCCAAAAGCTTTACCAAAGTCAACTCTTAATAGTGCGCGTACGCGCGCGTTTTGTGCCCGTTTCCTCTCGAGTTTGTTCCACTTGTGCACTAAACCTCCAAATGTAATTCCTTTAACACTATAATTATTCACTCTTAGTAGTCTAAAATAAATTTATAAAGTCCATCAATTAGTCGCGCGCTTGAAAACTCGAACTTCCGACTCGTGCGCGATAAAGCGCAATTTCAAAGAAATTCTTGTAACGATGATATAACTAACTAATACCAGGGTAAATAATCTTGAAAATAACTATTTTAGAAATAAAAAAATGAGTCCTCACATGAGTCTAGTATTAATTTCTCAAATCTCCAATTAATTTGTACCAGCGCGTCTTTCGGAAAACTTTCGACGCGCGCACGGTATAAGCTTAATTTTAACTTACTCACATCTAATCTCTTAATTAAATTTTCTTAATCTACTATTGATCATTCTTAATTCTCCAAGACTAATGTACTCTCAGATCGAACATAGTCTCGAGAAACGTGTACTCCTTATTTCAAACTAAACGAGCCCCAGAAAAATTAATTTTGCTAACGAGACGTGTTAAAAATATAATTGAGATATTATTCCATTTAATAAGTTTAAAATGATTGAAATAAATTATTCAGAGAAAATGGGTGGGAAAATAATTAATTAAACCAGAAAAATTAAATAAAAATAAGAAAATTCGGGTCCTCACAACCTTCCCTCCTTAAAAAGAATTTCGTTCTTGAAATTCATACATTCCATAACCTCAGATAACCCTGAACCTTGTTGTGTGATCATTTCATATATTCTTGCAGATGCCACTGGTCGGTTTCCTCCTCCATTAACTTGTCGAGGGATAGTTCTATTCCCTTGTTGAGTAGTAGTTTCTCGTGGATATCTCTTTGGACAGTCGTGAACTTAATGGTTGGTGCTCCCACATCCCATACACTTTCGTACCTTTAACCAGCAATTTTCTTTGGTATAATTTGTCCTTCCATAATATCCACAGGTCGGACGAGGCGTTGTGACTTAGCTTGCTTGCGAGGTTTTCTTTGATTGTATCTGTCCTACTGGAGCTCTTCAAGACGTAGTCCCTTCTGGTTCCATTATCATGAGTGGTGAAGAAAGTGATAGTCTTACTCCATCCACATCTGTTCTAACTTTGGGTGGTGGTCCAATTTCTCTTAGTCTACTATCGGATGCATCCCTTTTCCTCGCTTGAAAGGCTCTTAGTTGGGATTTTGTACTTTCCACCCTTTACGCTTTCTCGAGAGCGTCACTAAATGTTTCAATCTGTACTGCGGCAAGGGCATCTTGGATTTCTAAATTTAATCTCTGGATAAACCGTCTTATTCTCTTCCGTTCCGTAGTCACCAATTCTGGAGCATATGTAGATAATTTCGTAAATCGTGTTTCAAACTCAGCCACACTCAAAGTTTCATAACGAAACTTTATAAAATCATCTTCTCTCTTTTCTTGGATAAGTGGAGGAAGAAATTTCTTATTAAATTCTCATACAAAGTTTATCCAAATCCTTGGAGTTTGATCTCTTTCCCACTTGTTTCTTATAACATTCCACCAAGCTCGAGCTGCTCCTTCAAGTTGAAATACAGCAAAAGTGACTTGTCTTTCCTCTGTGTAGTCCAAGGCATCGAATATATTCCTTATTTTCTCTAACCAATTCTCAGCCACTTCTGGGTCAGGTTCTCCAGAAAATTTGGGCGGGAAGAATTTCTGAAACCGCTCCAAAGCTCGATCCTCCCCTATGTCTTGGTTTCCAAGTTGGTTTCCTCATCCAATCTCCTGACCCTGTTCAGCTACTAAGAGCTCTAGTACATCCGTCATGCGAGTTAAAACTAATGCCATTTGGTCATCCCTTTCCCCAGCCCTTGGCTCAGCGTTTTGGTCAATATCAGACCCATTATTTAGTCTTTGATTTCGGGGTTGTCTAGGTTGACGTCCATTTCATTGTCCTCTAGTTTCCATGTTCACAGCTAATCTATACGCATATGCATAAACCTCACTAAGCCATAATTGAACTACACACACATACCAGAAACAATTCTAAAGAAATGAAATCACTTGCACAAAATAACATTATCACCATACATGTCAAACACAAACTAGAGTTCATTAGATCATAACACAAGTTACAGTCAAGTAAAGTACATACCAAGTCAAGGTCAGTAAACAAAAGTAAACAGATGATTAACAAAAGTACATGTATCTCCAAGGTGCAAACTCTTAAGTCCTATTCCTATCGCGCCACTACAAAAGATCCCAAGTAATGCTTCACTAGATTAATTGGAACTAGATGATTCCTGTACCCTAACACGTTCAAACTTTATCCCAACACCAGGATCTTCTGGGCTACGATCTTCTCCACCTCCCGCTCTTAATTATTGTGCCATTTAGCCAAACGATTATTGGTTTCCTGTAACTATTCACGTGAAATATCGATTCGTTCTTATTCCCCACAAATGGAGATCTCAAGTCCTTAGGAATGCCCTCAACTCTTAAGTACTCGAATACAAGAATCCGAAACAAGGTAATTCACAACTTGAGCCGGTCGGTCCCAAGAGTAAATCACCACATTTGAGATTCCTACCCAACATATATATCTAATTTTCTCCAAGTATCAAGATAAAGGGTTTATACCTATCACATTCATGATTCATAACTTCACTCTAGAAGAGCACTTAAGTCTTTACTCATCCACATAATATAACCATAACACTACTTGACCCAAGCTCACCCCGCGCAGAGACTACGCGAAACGGCTCTGATTTTCATCCCTATAAATAGTTACTTAACTTTCAAACCAGTCCCACAGTCCGTCTTCCTAAACTTATTAGCCTAAGATACACTACGAAGATCTGAAACCTATGCTCGGATACCAACTGTGACGCCCCCACTTCTTCCAAGGGCGAACCTAAGGATATCCGCGGAACGCCTGCCCAGCTCTCGCCGGGATTCACTACGATCCATAATATAAAACTAGAAATTCTTCGAATAATTTCAATATACATTTAAAATACTCCAGAACACAACTAGTTAACCTTCAATGTTAAATACAACCCAAAAGAATATGTACTATAGTCGTCTACTATAATACAATTTAAATCTTCAAAAGAAAGCAACTTAGTACTATTCGCGAGCACTCTCGGTCTTGCACCCTGTTAAGGAAAACAAATGTGTGGAATGAGCTCAACAGCCCAGTGAGGTTCCAAAACACTCTAGCAGTTCTAATAAATCAAGTAATTTGAGCGTAACACATGTATGGTTCAAGGTTGCACATTGGCACATTAACATGAAACAGTTATCATTATACAGAAATAAACACATATTGAAGGATACGGTGTTCCAGTGGAACCATTTCGGTCAACTTTACCTTATAACTTCAGATCCACTCGGTTTGTCTGGCCATCACCTTATCCCTCCAGTAGTAATACTCAAGTATACCGAAACGGTGGTCCAGGGTTCCAACCTACTCGACCGAACCCAGTCCTGGCTCGAGCAGGTTAGTAACCAAGGACAGGATCCAGTTCAGCTTAGAGCTTACAACATGCGCAAGTAATCAAGTAAATCGGTAAACGGTATTAATTTGTAATTTTAGTTGGTCGAGTGAGATAAAGTACATACTCGCCTTAAAATGGTGGAAAAGTTCATAGGAACAATTATCGGTAGCACTTAACAGTTAAACACGTAATGACCATGGAGTAAACATGTCGTAAAACTATTCAAGTTACGTACTCTTATATGGAACACTCACCAATCAAAATAAGTGAGTAAAGAAAGTCGTCAATGATCCACTTCGGGATTCTCTTCGAGCCTTTCTTGATCGCCTGAAGAAAAGTGACCAATAATCACCCTCACAATTTCACAAATTCCTTATCAAACAAGAAAGAATGCACACTTGCTTTAGAATTGAAGTCAATGTCTTTATAAGGGTTTCATTTTATCGAAAGTTAAAATTCAAAAGTGTGGATTTTAAAGTTACTGATGAAACTCATATCCTCCATGAAATCGGGTTCAAAATGATAGATTAATATCAAGATAAGAAGTCAAGTTTCTAAAATTTCATTTTCTAAGGAATCGGCAAATTTCAGTTTTGTGCGTCAAGCCTAGAAAATTCATATCTTGCATTCAATAGGTCCAAAATTGGAAAATCTTATACCGTTGGAATCTCGTTTCAATGTACTAAATGTTTCTAGAACTCACTTTTCCAAGATTCTAAATGGAAGACATTCGAATTTCAGCTCAAAGTGGTTGACTTACACTCCCAAGACAGTTTCAGTCTTGGTTTTCGGTAAACTTTGGAAATTCGGCAAAATTCATAGAAAGTGAACTAGCCTATGAAATTCGTAGCACTATTAGAGTTCCAATCAAAGTTTTAAACACAATAAACAGAACTAGAATTGGAGTTTTGAGGCCATGATATAGCAGCTCAAAATTGGCCAAAAACACAGACTGTTGGGTCAATTTTCCAGATTTGGAAAACGACTTTGGCCCATCATTTAGGTATCGAAATGGTCTTGGATTGATATCAAAATTGGTACAACTCAACTTCCATATGAGGACTTTTCCTCTACCAAATTTCATTTGAAATTTCACACGGGAAGGTAGTGAACCAAACTACCTAAGTTGAATAAAATCCCAAGACCAATCTGTCTTTTCCTTTCTTCTTCCTTTTCAAACATGTTGCCTAATGAAAATGACTCAAATCTGGCTCATTTATGAAACAAAAGTCTGAGAAACATCTAATATATATTTCACAGGTGATTGATGCCAAAATTTTAAAAATAACAAGTCTCAATTCAAGCTATGCCATTCTGCTAGCCAAAATTAGAGTTTTCCAGATTTGGTACAGTTTGGGAATTGGACTATATCTCACACAATTCAACTTGGAATTGGACATGGTTGATGGCGTTGGAAACTACATTCAAAAGGTTACATTTCATCAGAAGGAGTCATTTTGAAATTCAGTTTACAAATAAGAGAAAATGGAGCCAAAAGTTGCAGCTTCTACAATTTTCTCGGTTGCACTGGCAGAACAGAGCAGTCGACTTTGATTAGTCGCTACAGATGACTCACTTAGAATTAAAAGGTGCATGATACAACGTTTACGGATGTCTAGTTTCAAATGCCGCTAACAGCACCTGATTTTGACATCTAAGCAAAGAGTTATGATCGTTCAAAGTTTATTGCCAGAGTGCCCCTGTTACACGATTTTCCAGTTTTATTCTTACCAAACTCGGTTTTTTCTCAACCAAATCAAGTGATTTTTGGTGGAAACTTTTCACACATCCTATATAACATATTTGCATCAGATTCAAGGTCATTTGGTCACCAAAAATTTGAGTCAAAGCTTCGGAAAAAATAGGGCAGAATTGGTGTGACGACCCCACTTCTCCCAAGGGCGAACCCAAGGGTATCGGCAGGCCGCCTGCCTAGCTCGCGCCAGGACTCAAAACCTAAAGTAATAAAACTAGGTAAATCGAAAGAGCACTATATACAATATATACAAACCCCAAAAGTGTTCTAATTACATTCTTCAAAAGTACCTGCTCATACTATTACATCCTTATAATTATAACCAAAACCAAAGAGTAGACCCTAAGGAGGGTCCTTATACAAACCACCACAACAAAAACAAACATCCTAATTGTCCAACTATTACAAGGAAACCCAACTATACTAGTGTATGTGTCAAAAGTCCCCGCGTCGGCCCCTGCTAAGGAAAATAACAGGAAAGGGGTAAGCTATATGCTTAGTAAGTAAACAGGGGCAAAAGCGTAAATTTCACGTAACAACAGTTACACAGTAAGAGTAAAGCAAAAGCAGAAAAATAACATCACATAATAAGGATACGGGTGGCTCCAAAGCCAATTCATGTGCCATGTATGATCTCCTGCCGACACTCCGTCGACCACAAATAATGGTCCGTAGAACTCCACTTGTTCTCCCACCGTACACCTTATCACCCTCTCTGGCCAGACACCTCACAAACTTGCTCGAGCGAACGAAATTGAGCTTGGTTCACAAGCTCGGGTCACAAACTTGGTCCACATACTCGGTGAACCGGATTCACAAACTTGGTGACCTCAAACCAGGTTGGACTGACTTCGACCAAGCCCTAACCGGCTCGAATAGTCCATCTAGGTCATGAGATCGGGCCCCAAACTCACAAACTTCACAAAATTTACTCAAAAGTCACCCCGAGCCACAAGCTCAAGGGGTTTAGTTCCAAAATGATTCATATACATATGCCATGTACAAATATGTGCGTAAATTAGGGTTTAGGTCGAGTGCGATAAAGTACACCCTCGCCTAGGCACCCTTTTCATACATATCGAAACACATAAGCAACTAACACATAAGAGCGGCCTGAGTACTTACTCAACGAACAAAAGAGCAAAAGTTCGAAATTTGTGCCGCAAGGAGTAGCTAGTAGGCCCCACCGGCTTCACCTAGCTCACCAACGTCTGAAAGAGAAGATTGCGTCACATAATATCATAAACGGCTACTAATATGCCTAAAACAAGCAAAACGGCAAAATCGGCACATACGAGTGCGGAAACGGCATACGGAAACGGGAATGGCGGCCTAGCCATTTTGCCGTCAAAACTGTTTTGAGCCTAAGCGAAGTTACGAGTGTCGGATCAAGGTACATGAGGTACTGTTACGAAGCTAAGAGGAAGGGTTACAGTTTTCATGAAGACACCTCAATCCGGATCTAAACGGAAATAGGTCGAAAGTACAGAAAACCGTTCCAGGAATTCGCACTCTAGAGTAACGAACAGGGTATGTTTGCTGGACCATAACTCCCAGCTCACAAATCCAAATCAGGAAATTCGAAAGGTATTAGAAAGCTGAGACATAAGGCTAAAACATCGATGTTTTGGCCAAGACCTGAATCCACTCAGAATAGAACAAAATTTGAGTGTCAAAGTATCCGTCAGAACTGTCCAGATTCAAGGCAGTTCTGACGATCAATCTTGTTTTGATCATAACGGAAGCTACGGAACTCGGATTTCGACGTACTTTATACCGTTTCGAAGCTAAAACCAAGATCTACATTTCTTATGAAGGAGTTAACACCCAGATCGTACGGGATCAAAACGGAAAAATGCACGGTCAGAAGCTGAAATTCAAAACGTACACAATTTCAGGGTACAAAACAGGTGCGAGTGTTTTGGTCATAACTCGAGCTACACAGATCCGTTTGACCGGAAATTCTGTAGATATATACAGGACTTAAGAGGCTACAATGTTGAAGAAGGCTACTCAGTCCAGTTTCTATTGCAACCAGCTCAAAATTGCCATATACTACCCCAGAACCGTAAAAACAGGCTCACAAACCGTATTCTGGTTCAAACATCATAAGTCAGGCTACCTAAGTCCAAACCAAGTGATTCCAAATCCATCCGAAAGATAAGAAACAGGGTTACAATTCATCAGAAGACCTCAACAACAAATTCTTAAGCATTCCCAACCAAATTCACCAATTACAGTCGCAGTTCTCAAGTTCGGGTAAAAACAGGACAGCAAGGGTAATTCTGTCTTTTCTCAAGCTACGCTACTCCGATTGACCTACAATTTTGTAGCCATCCCTAAAACATCATTCCCTACAACTTTTATGTTTTAACCAAAGGCTAATTCGGCCTCTAACTATGATGAACAGTGCCAGGAAGAAAGTAGAACTTTGAAACCCTAACTTGCTAATTTATCTTCCAAACCAGAAATTTGCTGCAATTAACTACCATTCACACCAACTAACTTCATTCTCAATCATTTCCAACCATCATACATGACCACATGATATTAATCATATGCAAACTGGAAAATCCTAAATAAATAGAAAACTTCACCAATCTTAACTAAAATCAAGAAATAATCCACCAAATCACACTTATAACAACCACAAGTCATTAATTAAACATCATTAGATAGAAGAGAGGGTTTCCATAGTCACTCACCTTATCAACACAAGAAATGAGACCACTTAGCACCTTAAGCTTCCAAACAACTTCACTAGTCACCTCACAACTACTAAGAGAAGGATTTTTATGGAGAGTTTTCGAATTTAATCGGTTGAAATCGAAGATTGAGCAAGATTGAAGCTAAGAAAGTGAAGAGGTTTTTCTTCCTTCTCCTTGGAGAGTGGCCGGCTATAAGGAGCTAAAAATGAAGATGATTTTGGTAATTTTTTTTGGGTTTATTTGTTCAATTAGTAAAAAGGTGAATAGTAGTCAAAATTGTAAGGTTTAATCATATGGTGACACTTGTCACCCTATTTAATACATACATATCCTTTTGTCTCTCTCCACTCTCATCCAGATAACAACCTTTAATTATCTCATAACACCCGGTGAATTAAACCCAGTATCCAAAACTTAACCTAATTGGCCGAATTTTACCGAACTTTCCGCGCTAGTGGGTCCCACGTCCTATATATGTTCTTAATTTCTCAAAAACTAACCGATACTAGAAAAATCATCTAAAAACTATATTTACTCAATAAAAATTATCTGGGGAATTTTCTAATAAAGAAAATGTAGAAAAAGGCGGGCGATAAATAAAACTCCACTTAAGCTTTCTAATAAATTGTAATACTAGAGGTTTGCTAATCTAGAGTTTGCTAACCATTTCAAACTAATACATAAACTAGGGTTTTCAATCTTAACCGAGATTAGGGTTTCCTCCTTAGCCCTAACCCTAACTTCACCACACCGAAATAATGAATAACCCTAATATCAACTTACGAACTGATTGGGGCCTCAAAATCTCCCCCACTTAGGAAAATTTCGTCCTCGAAATTAATTCTTTGGTCAAAGCATACCTTCGAAACCCGTCGAAGGGTCAGTCACCTCATATTGACCCATTGCATACACTCTTGCTGGCCCTTTGGCTCGATTTTCCCCTGCATTCATCGGCTTAGTTCTGGTCCCTTCAGTCGATGGCTTGAGTCCTTCCTTCTGCATCTTAGGGCACCGGGCAATCAGATGTTCGGTACTACCACATTTGAAGCATTTCCGTACCGAACTATTTTTCCAGCAATTTTCATCAGTATGATTGCCCCCACAGAAACCACAGGTTGGCTTAGTGGCCGTACTCGACCCTCCACGCTGGGCACTCCTCTGGGGCTCTTGCACTATCTGACCTCGCCCAAAATTATTCAGAGTTTTTACAGGTCGTGGACCGTCTGCGTCTTTACTCGCCTTCGCGGGTGGCTCGTTTCGCGAGCTCTGTCCAACCGGGGGATCGTTCGAGCTGGGTTGCCTCCTTTTCCGGTCATGAAAGGCTTTAACCTGTCCCCTGGCAGTCTCAATCCGCTGTGCTTTTTCTAGCGCTTGGCTAAACGTGTCCAACTGAGCAGCTGCTAGAGCCTCCTGGATTTCCACATTCAGGCCTTGGACGAAGCGACGAATTCGTTTTCGCTCCGTTAGCACCAACTCCGAAGCAAAACGGGAGAGTTTTGTAAACTGAGTTTCATACTCCGCCACTCTAGATGCCCCTTGACGCAGGCGGATAAAATCATCTTCTCGTTTCTCTTGCACAATGGGCGGCGAGTATTTCTCATTAAATTCTCGAGTAAAATTGACCCATGTCCAGGGGGTCTGTTCTCGCTCCCACTTGGCTTTGATCACGTTCCACCAGGCTCGCGCGGCCCCTTCGAACGGAAAGACGGCAAAGGATATCTGCCGCTCCTCCGAATACCTAAGCGCGGCAAATATGTCTAACATACGATCCATCCAGCCCTCGGCTAGGTCAGGAGTAGGTCCACCTATAAACTTAGGAGGTGCAAATTTCTGGAACCGTTCTAAAGCACGGTCCTCTCCCTCATGATTGCCCGGATTATGTCCCGGATTATGTCCAGGATTCCCAGTACTGCTCCCCTGGCCCTGTTGATTTGTCATTCGCTCTAGTAGATCGGCCATCCGCTGGATGGCTGTAGCGACTTGATCCGGTCCATTTCCATTATTTCCTTCAGAGCCTCGTCCTTGCTCTCCAGCTCTACTTTGACCACCGGAGTCCATTTCGGGGCACAAGTCTATGGATCGGAACGTTACATATACTTATTATTCAAACTATGAGCAAAAGTACGGACGTAAAGCGTATGCACAAAAGACACACAAAAGATAAGTTCAAAATGCCACTCAAATATATACATATATTTACAAAGTCACGCCAAAAGATTTACAGATTACCGACCTCCAATCGGTACAAAACCCAATGTACACAAGAGCACCGGCTCCAAAAATCTAGTCAGTCAACCAAATAACGAAAGAAAGTGGTCATGCCAGTTTTAACAAAAGTAATCCACTAGCTAAACAAAAGTACAAAAGCGACCCTAAACGCCTCTCCTAGGGCCCAGGTTCCCAACGGAACCTAACGTGTCCACCTCGTCCATCCCCTCTGGACCGGTGGCTCGAGACGGTGCCTCCGCGGCCATATCTAGGATGACCTCGCAGTCCATCGAAATACTCCGAACCCTCTCCTTCAG
This sequence comes from Coffea eugenioides, assembly GCF_003713205.1. NCBI lineage: Eukaryota > Viridiplantae > Streptophyta > Magnoliopsida > Gentianales > Rubiaceae > Coffea > Coffea eugenioides. Next base: position 55,885,678 of record NC_040036.1, on the reverse strand, counting down.
CTGCCTCTTCACAGCGAAAAGGTGCTGATGAGTGTCCTGAAGCTGACGGCGTAAAGCGTCCGCCCTCTGCATCTCATCTCGGAGACCCCGCTCCAAGTCCCTAATACGCATCGCCTGCCCATGGCCAACCTCTCTGGCCTCCTCTAGCTGACTAATCAGGCTGCGTCGCTCATCGTCCACTGCCAGGACGACCTCGTCAGGATAACTGTACGTATACCAACACCTACAAGGTCGGTGTGACACCTGACCAAAAGGGGAGTACAAAGTGTAAGGCTCTCCAGGTCTCTGCCGATAACGGATCGCCCGCTTACGCAGCGCTCGATCCTCTGGGCCCCTCGCACTCGGAGGTCTCGGTCCCACGCCACTGGGTCCCGCACCACTCGAACTGCCCGGATACATACCTACAAAATATTAATTCGTCAGCTCACCAGCATTTCAGCTTAAAGTATATCATTCAGCTTAAAAGAATCAAATATGCCTAGTGCCTATCGCGTATGTCCCACTTGCCCAAGTCCTCTAACCTAGGCGCTCTGATACCACCTGTGACGACCCCACTTCTCCCAAGGGCGAACCCAAGGGTATCGGCGGGCCGCCTGCCTAGCTCGCGCCAGGACTCAAAACCTAAAGTAATAGAACTAGGTAAATCGAAAGAGCACTATATACAATATATACAAACCCCAAAAGTGTTCTAATTACATTCTTCAAAAGTACCTGCTCATACTATTACATCCTTATAATTATAACCAAAACCAAAGAGTGGACCCTAAGGAGGGTCCTTATACAAACCACCACAACAAAAACAAACATCCTAATTGTCCAACTATTACAAGCAAACCCAACTATACCAGTGTATGTGTCAAAAGTCCCCGCGTCGGCCCCTGCTAAGGAAAACAAAAGGAAAGGGGTAAGCTATATGCTTAGTAAGTAAACAGGGGCAAAAGCGTAAATTTCACGTAACAACAGTTACACTGTAAGAGTAAAGCAAAAGCAGAAAAATAACATCACATAATAAGGATACGGGTGGCTCCAAAGCCAATTCATGTGCCATGTATAATCTCCTGCCGACACTCCGTCGACCACAAATAATGGTCCGTAGAACTCCACTTGTTCTCCCACCGTACACCTTATCACCCTCTCTGGCCAGACACCTCACAAACTTGATCGAGCGAACGAAATTGAGGTTGGTTCACAAGCTCGGGTCACAAACTTGGTCCACATACTCGGTGAACCGGATTCACAAACTTGGTGACCTCAAACCAGGTTGGACTAACTTCGAACAAGCCCTAACCGGCTCGAATAGTCCATCTAGGTCATGAGATCGGGCCCCAAACTCACAAACTTCACAAAATTTACTCAAAAGTCACCCCGAGCCACAAGCTCAAGGGGTTTAGTTCCAAAATGATTCATATACATATGCCATGTACAAATATGTGCGTAAATTAGGGTTTAGGTCGAGTGCGATAAAGTACACCCTCGCCTAGGCACCCTTTTCATACATATCGAAACACATAAGCAACTAACACATAAGAGCGGCCTGAGTACTTACTCAACGAACAAAAGAGCAAAAGTTCGAAATTTGTGCCGCAAGGAGTAGCTAGTAGGCCCCACCGGCTTCACCTAGCTCACCAACGTCTGAAAGAGAAGATTGCGTCACATAATATCATAAACGGCTACTAATATGCCTAAAACAAGCAAAACGGCAAAATCGGCACATACGAGTGCGGAAACGGCATACGGAAACGGGAATGGCGGCCTAGCCATTTTGCCGTCAAAACTGTTTTGAGCCTAAGCGAAGTTACGAGTGTCGGATCAAGGTACATGAGGTACTGTTACGAAGCTAAGAGGAAGGGTTACAGTTTTCATGAAGACACCTCAATCCGGATCTAAACGGAAATAGGTCGAAAGTACAGAAAACCGTTCCAGGAATTCGCACTCTAGAGTAACGAACAGGGTATGTTTACTGGACCATAACTCCCAGCTCACAAATCCAAATCAGGAAATTCGAAAGGTATTAGAAAGCTGAGACATAAGGCTAAAACATCGATGTTTTGGCCAAGACCTGAATCCACTCAGAATAGAACAAAATTTGAGTGTCAAAGTATCCGTCAGAACTGTCCAGATTCAAGGCAGTTCTGACGATCAATCTTGTTTTGATCATAACGGAAGCTACGGAACTCGGATTTCGACGTACTTTATACCGTTTCGAAGCTAAAACCAAGATCTACATTTCTTATGAAGGAGTTAACACCCAGATCGTACGGGATCAAAACGGAAAAATGCACGGTCAGAAGCTGAAATTCAAAACGTACACAATTTCAGGGTACAAAACAGGTGCGAGTGTTTTGGTCATAACTCGAGCTACACAGATCCGTTTGACCGGAAATTCTGTAGATATATACAGGACTTAAGAGGCTACAATGTTGAAGAAGGCTACTCAGTCCAGTTTCTATTGCAACCAGCTCAAAATTGCCATATACTACCCCAGAACCGTAAAAACAGGCTCACAAACCGTATTCTGGTTCAAACATCATAAGTCAGGCTACCTAAGTCCAAACCAAGTGATTCCAAATCCATCCGAAAGATAAGAAACAGGGTTACAATTCATCAGAAGACCTCAACAACAAATTCTTAAGCATTCCCAACCAAATTCACCAATTACAGTCGCAGTTCTCAAGTTCGGGTAAAAACAGGACAGCAAGGGTAATTCTGTCTTTTCTCAAGCTACGCTACTCCGATTGACCTACAATTTTGTAGCCATCCCTAAAACATCATTCCCTACAACTTTTATGTTTTAACCAAAGGCTAATTCGGCCTCTAACTATGATGAACAGTGCCAGGAAGAAAGTAGAACTTTGAAACCCTAACTTGCTAATTTATCTTCCAAACCAGAAATTTGCTGCAATTAACTACCATTCACACCAACTAACTTCATTCTCAATCATTTCCAACCATCATACATGACCACATGATATTAATCATATGCAAACTGGAAAATCCTAAATAAATAGAAAACTTCACCAATCTTAACTAAAATCAAGAAATAATCCACCAAATCACACTTATAACAACCACAAGTCATTAATTAAACATCATTAGATAGAAGAGAGGGTTTCCATAGTCACTCACCTTATCAACACAAGAAATGAGACCACTTAGCACCTTAAGCTTCCAAACAACTTCACTAGTCACCTCACAACTACTAAGAGAAGGATTTTTATGGAGAGTTTTCGAATTTAATCGGTTGAAATCGAAGATTGAGCAAGATTGAAGCTAAGAAAGTGAAGAGGTTTTTCTTCCTTCTCCTTGGAGAGTGGCCGGCTATAAGGAGCTAAAAATGAAGATGATTTTGGTAATTTTTTTTGGGTTTATTTGGTCAATTAGTAAAAAGGTGAATAGTAGTCAAAATTGTAAGGTTTAATCATATGGTGACACTTGTCACCCTATTTAATACATACATATCCTTTTGTCTCTCTCCACTCTCATCCGGATAACAACCTTTAATTATCTCATAACACCCGGTGAATTAAACCCAGTATCCAAAACTTAACCTAATTGGCCGAATTTTACCGAACTTTCCGCGCTAGTGGGTCCCACGTCCTATATATGTTCTTAATTTCTCAAAAACTAACCGATACTAGAAAAATCATCTAAAAACTATATTTACTCAATAAAAATTATCTGGGGAATTTTCTAATAAAGAAAATGTAGAAAAAGGCGGGCGATAAATAAAACTCCACTTAAGCTTTCTAATAAATTGTAATACTAGAGGTTTGCTAATCTAGAGTTTGCTAACCATTTCAAACTAATACATAAACTAGGGTTTTCAATCTTAACCGAGATTAGGGTTTCCTCCTTAGCCCTAACCCTAACTTCACCACACCGAAATAATGAATAACCCTAATATCAACTTACGAACTGATTGGGGCCTCACAATCTCCCCCACTTAGGAAAATTTCGTCCTCGAAATTAATTCTTTGGTCAAAGCATACCTTCGAAACCCGTCGAAGGGTCAGTCACCTCATATTGACCCATTGCATACACTCTTGCTGGCCCTTTGGCTCGATTTTCCCCTGCATTCATCGGCTTAGTTCTGGTCCCTTCAGTCGATGGCTTGAGTCCTTCCTTCTGCATCTTAGGGCACCGGGCAATCAGATGTTCGGTACTACCACATTTGAAGCATTTCCGTACCGAACTATTTTTCCAGCAATTTTCATCAGTATGATTGCCCCCACAGAAACCACAGGTTGGCTTAGTGGCCGTACTCGACCCTCCACGCTGGGCACTCCTCTGGGGCTCTTGCACTATCTGACCTCGCCCAAAATTATTCAGAGTTTTTACAGGTCGTGGACCGTCTGCGTCTTTACTCGCCTTCGCGGGTGGCTCGTTTCGCGAGCTCTGTCCAACCGGGGGATCGTTCGAGCTGGGTTGCCTCCTTTTCCGGTCATGAAAGGCTTTAACCTGTCCCCTGGCAGTCTCAATCCGCTGTGCTTTTTCTAGCGCTTGGCTAAACGTGTCCAACTGAGCAGCTGCTAGAGCCTCCTGGATTTCCACATTCAGGCCTTGGACGAAGCGACGAATTCGTTTTCGCTCCGTTAGCACCAACTCCGAAGCAAAACGGGAGAGTTTTGTAAACTGAGTTTCATACTCCGCCACTCTAGATGCCCCTTGACGCAGGCGGATAAAATCATCTTCTCGTTTCTCTTGCACAATGGGCGGCGAGTATTTCTCATTAAATTCTCGAGTAAAATTGACCCATGTCCAGGGGGTCTGTTCTCGCTCCCACTTGGCTTTGATCACGTTCCACCAGGCTCGCGCGGCCCCTTCGAACGGAAAGACGGCAAAGGATATCTGCCGCTCCTCCGAATACCTAAGCGCGGCAAATATGTCTAACATACGATCCATCCAGCCCTCGGCTAGGTCAGGAGTAGGTCCACCTATAAACTTAGGAGGTGCAAATTTCTGGAACCGTTCTAAAGCACGGTCCTCTCCCTCATGATTGCCCGGATTATGTCCCGGATTATGTCCAGGATTCCCAGTACTGCTCCCCTGGCCCTGTTGATTTGTCATTCGCTCTAGTAGATCGGCCATCCGCTGGATGGCTGTAGCGACTTGATCCGGTCCATTTCCATTATTTCCTTCAGAGCCTCGTCCTTGCTCTCCAGCTCTACTTTGACCACCGGAGTCCATTTCGGGGCACAAGTCTATGGATCGGAACGTTACATATACTTATTATTCAAACTATGAGCAAAAGTACGGACGTAAAGCGTATGCACAAAAGACACACAAAAGATAAGTTCAAAATGCCACTCAAATATATACATATATTTACAAAGTCACGCCAAAAGATTTACAGATTACCGACCTCCAATCGGTACAAAACCCAATGTACACAAGAGCACCGGCTCCAAAAATCTAGTCAGTCAACCAAATAACGAAAGAAAGTGGTCATGCCAGTTTTAACAAAAGTAATCCACTAGCTAAACAAAAGTACAAAAGCGACCCTAAACGCCTCTCCTAGGGCCCAGGTTCCCAACGGAACCTAACGTGTCCACCTCGTCCATCCCCTCTGGACCGGTGGCTCGAGACGGTGCCTCCGCGGCCATATCTAGGATGACCTCGCAGTCCATCGAAATACTCCGAACCCTCTCCTTCAGCTGCCTCTTCACAGCGAAAAGGTGCTGATGAGTGTCCTGAAGCTGACGGCGTAAAGCGTCCGCCCTCTGCATCTCATCTCGGAGACCCCGCTCCAAGTCCCTAATACGCATCGCCTGCCCATGGCCAACCTCTCTGGCCTCCTCTAGCTGACTAATCAGGCTGCGTCGCTCATCGTCCACTGCCAGGACGACCTCGTCAGGATAACTGTACGTATACCAACACCTACAAGGTCGGTGTGACACCTGACCAAAAGGGGAGTACAAAGTGTAAGGCTCTCCAGGTCTCTGCCGATAACGGATCGCCCGCTTACGCAGCGCTCGATCCTCTGGGCCCCTCGCACTCGGAGGTCTCGGTCCCACGCCACTGGGTCCCGCACCACTCGAACTGCCCGGATACATACCTACAAAATATTAATTCGTCAGCTCACCAGCATTTCAGCTTAAAGTATATCATTCAGCTTAAAAGAATCAAATATGCCTAGTGCCTATCGCGTATGTCCCACTTGCCCAAGTCCTCTAACCTAGGCGCTCTGATACCACCTGTGACGACCCCACTTCTCCCAAGGGCGAACCCAAGGGTATCGGCGGGCCGCCTGCCTAGCTCGCGCCAGGACTCAAAACCTAAAGTAATAGAACTAGGTAAATCGAAAGAGCACTATATACAATATATACAAACCCCAAAAGTGTTCTAATTACATTCTTCAAAAGTACCTGCTCATACTATTACATCCTTATAATTATAACCAAAACCAAAGAGTGGACCCTAAGGAGGGTCCTTATACAAACCACCACAACAAAAACAAACATCCTAATTGTCCAACTATTACAAGCAAACCCAACTATACCAGTGTATGTGTCAAAAGTCCCCGCGTCGGCCCCTGCTAAGGAAAACAAAAGGAAAGGGGTAAGCTATATGCTTAGTAAGTAAACAGGGGCAAAAGCGTAAATTTCACGTAACAACAGTTACACTGTAAGAGTAAAGCAAAAGCAGAAAAATAACATCACATAATAAGGATACGGGTGGCTCCAAAGCCAATTCATGTGCCATGTATAATCTCCTGCCGACACTCCGTCGACCACAAATAATGGTCCGTAGAACTCCACTTGTTCTCCCACCGTACACCTTATCACCCTCTCTGGCCAGACACCTCACAAACTTGATCGAGCGAACGAAATTGAGGTTGGTTCACAAGCTCGGGTCACAAACTTGGTCCACATACTCGGTGAACCGGATTCACAAACTTGGTGACCTCAAACCAGGTTGGACTAACTTCGAACAAGCCCTAACCGGCTCGAATAGTCCATCTAGGTCATGAGATCGGGCCCCAAACTCACAAACTTCACAAAATTTACTCAAAAGTCACCCCGAGCCACAAGCTCAAGGGGTTTAGTTCCAAAATGATTCATATACATATGCCATGTACAAATATGTGCGTAAATTAGGGTTTAGGTCGAGTGCGATAAAGTACACCCTCGCCTAGGCACCCTTTTCATACATATCGAAACACATAAGCAACTAACACATAAGAGCGGCCTGAGTACTTACTCAACGAACAAAAGAGCAAAAGTTCGAAATTTGTGCCGCAAGGAGTAGCTAGTAGGCCCCACCGGCTTCACCTAGCTCACCAACGTCTGAAAGAGAAGATTGCGTCACATAATATCATAAACGGCTACTAATATGCCTAAAACAAGCAAAACGGCAAAATCGGCACATACGAGTGCGGAAACGGCATACGGAAACGGGAATGGCGGCCTAGCCATTTTGCCGTCAAAACTGTTTTGAGCCTAAGCGAAGTTACGAGTGTCGGATCAAGGTACATGAGGTACTGTTACGAAGCTAAGAGGAAGGGTTACAGTTTTCATGAAGACACCTCAATCCGGATCTAAACGGAAATAGGTCGAAAGTACAGAAAACCGTTCCAGGAATTCGCACTCTAGAGTAACGAACAGGGTATGTTTGCTGGACCATAACTCCCAGCTCACAAATCCAAATCAGGAAATTCGAAAGGTATTAGAAAGCTGAGACATAAGGCTAAAACATCGATGTTTTGGCCAAGACCTGAATCCACTCAGAATAGAACAAAATTTGAGTGTCAAAGTATCCGTCAGAACTGTCCAGATTCAAGGCAGTTCTGACGATCAATCTTGTTTTGATCATAACGGAAGCTACGGAACTCGGATTTCGACGTACTTTATACCGTTTCGAAGCTAAAACCAAGATCTACATTTCTTATGAAGGAGTTAACACCCAGATCGTACGGGATCAAAACGGAAAAATGCACGGTCAGAAGCTGAAATTCAAAACGTACACAATTTCAGGGTACAAAACAGGTGCGAGTGTTTTGGTCATAACTCGAGCTACACAGATCCGTTTGACCGGAAATTCTGTAGATATATACAGGACTTAAGAGGCTACAATGTTGAAGAAGGCTACTCAGTCCAGTTTCTATTGCAACCAGCTCAAAATTGCCATATACTACCCCAGAACCGTAAAAACAGGCTCACAAACCGTATTCTGGTTCAAACATCATAAGTCAGGCTACCTAAGTCCAAACCAAGTGATTCCAAATCCATCCGAAAGATAAGAAACAGGGTTACAATTCATCAGAAGACCTCAACAACAAATTCTTAAGCATTCCCAACCAAATTCACCAATTACAGTCGCAGTTCTCAAGTTCGGGTAAAAACAGGACAGCAAGGGTAATTCTGTCTTTTCTCAAGCTACGCTACTCCGATTGACCTACAATTTTGTAGCCATCCCTAAAACATCATTCCCTACAACTTTTATGTTTTAACCAAAGGCTAATTCGGCCTCTAACTATGATGAACAGTGCCAGGAAGAAAGTAGAACTTTGAAACCCTAACTTGCTAATTTATCTTCCAAACCAGAAATTTGCTGCAATTAACTACCATTCACACCAACTAACTTCATTCTCAATCATTTCCAACCATCATACATGACCACATGATATTAATCATATGCAAACTGGAAAATCCTAAATAAATAGAAAACTTCACCAATCTTAACTAAAATCAAGAAATAATCCACCAAATCACACTTATAACAACCACAAGTCATTAATTAAACATCATTAGATAGAAGAGAGGGTTTCCATAGTCACTCACCTTATCAACACAAGAAATGAGACCACTTAGCACCTTAAGCTTCCAAACAACTTCACTAGTCACCTCACAACTACTAAGAGAAGGATTTTTATGGAGAGTTTTCGAATTTAATCGGTTGAAATCGAAGATTGAGCAAGATTGAAGCTAAGAAAGTGAAGAGGTTTTTCTTCCTTCTCCTTGGAGAGTGGCCGGCTATAAGGAGCTAAAAATGAAGATGATTTTGGTAATTTTTTTTGGGTTTATTTGTTCAATTAGTAAAAAGGTGAATAGTAGTCAAAATTGTAAGGTTTAATCATATGGTGACACTTGTCACCCTATTTAATACATACATATCCTTTTGTCTCTCTCCACTCTCATCCAGATAACAACCTTTAATTATCTCATAACACCCGGTGAATTAAACCCAGTATCCAAAACTTAACCTAATTGGCCGAATTTTACCGAACTTTCCGCGCTAGTGGGTCCCACGTCCGATATATGTTCTTAATTTCTCAAAAAGTAACTGATACTAGAAAAATCATCTAAAAACTATATTTACTCAATAAAAATTATCTGGGGAATTTTCTAATAAAGAAAATGTAGAAAAAGGCGGGCGATAAATAAAACTCCACTTAAGCTTTCTAATAAATTGTAATACTAGAGGTTTGCTAATCTAGAGTTTGCTAACCATTTCAAACTAATACATAAACTAGGGTTTTCAATCTTAACCGAGATTAGGGTTTCCTCCTTAGCCCTAACCCTAACTTCACCACACCGAAATAATGAATAACCCTAATATCAACTTACGAACTGATTGGGGCCTCACAATCTCCCCCACTTAGGAAAATTTCGTCCTCGAAATTAATTCTTTGGTCAAAGCATACCTTCGAAACCCTCGAAGGGTCAGTCAACCTCTTATTGACCCATGCATACACTCTTCCTGGCCCTTTGGTCGATTTTCCCCGGCGTTCTCGGTTTTGTTGTGGTCCCTTCTTCGGTGGTTTGAGTCCTTCCTTCTGCATCTTAGGGCACCGGGCAATCAGATGTTCGGTGCTACCACATTTGAAGCATTTCCGTACCGAACTATTTTTCCAGCAATTTTCATCGGTGTGATTGCCCCCACAGAAACCACAGGTTGGCTTAGTGGCCGTACTTGACCCTCCTCGCTGGGGCTCTTGCACTATCTGACCTCGCCCAAATTATTCAGAGTTCTTACAGGTCGTGGACCGTCTGCGCCTTTACTCGCCTTAGCGGGTGGCTCGTTTCGCGAGCTCTGTCCAACCGGGGAATCGTTCGAGCTGGGTTGCCTCCTTTTCCGGTCATGAAAGGCTTTAACCTGTCCCCTGGCAGTCTCAATCCGCTGTGCTTTTTCTAGTGCCTGACTAAACGTGTCCAGTTGTGCGGCCGCCAGTGCTTCCTGGATTTTCACATTTAAGCCTTGGGTAAAGCGGCGAATTCGCTTTTGCTCTGTTAGTACCAGCTCTGGGGCAAAGCGAGAGAGTTTAGTGAACTGAGTCTCATACTCCGCCACACTAGATGCCCCTTGACGCAGGCGGATAAAATCATCTTCCCGTTTTTCTTGCACAATGGGAGGTAAATATTTTTCATTAAATTCCCGTGTCAAGTTGATCCAGGTTCAGGGGGTTTGTTCGCACTCCCACTTGGTTTTAACCACGTTCCACCAGGCTCGAGCGGCCCCTTCAAACTGAAAAACAGCAAAAGATATATGCCGCTCCTCTGAATACCTAAGTGCGGCAAATATATCTAACATACGGTCCATCCAGACCTCTGCTAGGTCAGGATTGGGTCCACCTATAAACTTAGGAGGTGCAAACTTTTGGAACCGTTCTAAAGCACGATCCTCTCCCTCATGATTACCTGGATTATGTCCCGGATTATGTCCAGGATTCCCAATACTGCTTCCCTGGCCCTGTGGATTTGTCATTCGCTCTAGTAGATCGGCCATCCGTTGAATGGCTGTGGCGACTTGATCCGGCCCATTTTCATTATTTCCTTCAGAGCCTCGTCCTTGCTCCCTATCTCTACTTTGACCACCGGAGTCCATTTAGGGGTACGCGTCTATAGATCGGAACGTAACATGTACTTATTGTCCAAACTATAAGCAAAAGAGGGAACACAAAACTTATGCATACAAGACATACAAAAGATAAGTTCTAAAATGATACTCAAATATAGACATATATTTACAAAGTCACACCAAAAAAAATTTACAAATTACCCGACCTCCAGTCGGTACAAAACCCAATACACACATAAGCACCGGCTCCAAAAATCTAGCCAGTCAACCAAATAACAAAAGGGAGTAGTCATGCCAGTTCTAACAAAAGTAATCCACCAGCTAAACAAAAGTACAAAAGCGACCCTACACGCCTCCCCTAGGGCCCAGGTTCCCAACGGAACCTAACGTGTCCACCTCGTACATCATCTCTGGACCGGTGGCTCGTGGCAATGCCTCCGCGGCCATATCTAGTATGACCTCGCAGTCCATCGAAATACTCCGAGCCCTCTCCTTCAGCTGCCTCTTCATAGCGAAGAGGTGCTGGTGAGTGTCCTGAAGCTGACGGCGTAAAGCGTCCGCCCTATGCATCTCATCTCGGAGACCCCGCTCCAAGTCCCTAATGCGCATCACCTGCCCGTGGCCAACCTCTCTGGCCTCCTCTAGCTGACTGATCAGACTGCGTCGCTCATCATCCACTGCTAGGACGACCTCGTCAGGGTAACTGTACGTATCCCAACACCTACAAGGTCGGTGCGACACCTGACCAAAAGGGGAGTACAAAGTGTAAGGCTCTCCAGGCCTCTGCCGATAACGGATCGTCCGCTTACGCAACACTCGATCCTCTGGGCTCCTCGCACTCAGAAGTCTCGGTCCCACGCCACTGGGTCCCGCACCACTCGAACTGCCCGGATACATACCTACAAAACATTAATTCGTCAGTTCTCCGGCATTTCAGCCTAAAATATATCATTCATCTTAAAAGAATCAAGTATGCCTAGTGCCTATCACGTATGTCCCACTTGCCCAAGTCCTCTAACCTCGGCGCTCTGATACCACCTGTGACGACCCCACTTCTCCCAAGGGCGGACCCGAGGGTATCGGTGGACCGCCTGCCTAGCTCGCGCCAGGACTCGAAACTTAAAGCAATAACACGAGATAAACCGAAAGAGCACTATATACACAATATATATACAATCCCAAAAGTGTTCTAATCATCCCATTACATCCTTATGAATATAACCAAAACCAAAGAGTAGACCCTAAGGAGGGTCCTTATACAAACCACCAAAACTAAAACAAACATCCTAATTGTCCAACTATTACATGCAAATCTAACTATACTAGTGTGTGTGTCAAAAGTCCCCGCGCCGGCCCCTGCTAAGGAAAATAAAAGAAAATGGGTAAGCTATATGCTTAGCAAGTAAAAATGGGCAAAAGCGTAAATCTCACATATTAACAATTACACAGTAAGAGTAAAGCAAAAGCAGAAAAATAACATCACATAATAAGGATACGGGTGGCTCCAAAGCCAATTCATGTGCCATGTATGATCTCCTGCCGACACTCCGTCGACCACAAATAATGGTCCGTAGAACTCCACTTGTTCTCCCACCGTACACCTTATCACCCTCTCTGGCCAGACACCTCACAAACTTGCTCGAGCGAACGAAATTGAGCTTGGTTCACAAGCTCGGGGTCACAAATTTGGTCCACATACTCGGTGAACCGGATTCACAAACTTGGTGACCTCAAACCAGGTTGGACTGACTTCGACCAAGCCCTAACCGGCTCGAATAGTCCATCTAGGTCATGAGATCGGGCCCCAAACTCACAAACTTCACAAAATTTACTCAAAAGTCACCCCGAGCCACAAGCTCAAGGGGTTTAGTTCCAAAATGATTCATATACATATGCCATGTACAAATATGTGCGTAAATTAGGGTTTAGGCCGAGTGCGATAAAGTACACCCTCGCCTAGGTACCCTTTTCATACATATCGATTAATCATATGCAAACTGGAAAATCCTAAATAAATAGAAAACTTCACCAATCTTAACTAAAATCAAGAAATAATCCACCAAATCACACTTATAACAACCACAAGTCATTAATTAAACATCATTAGATAGAAGAGAGGGTTTCCATAGTCACTCACCTTATCAACACAAGAAATGAGACCACTTAGCACCTTAAGCTTCCAAACAACTTCACTAGTCACCTCACAACTACTAAGAGAAGGATTTTTATGGAGAGTTTTCGAATTTAATCGGTTGAAATCGAAGATTGAGCAAGATTGAAGCTAAGAAAGTGAAGAGGTTTTTCTTCCTTCTCCTTGGAGAGTGGCCGGCTATAAGGAGCTAAAAATGAAGATGATTTTGGTAATTTTTTTTGGGTTTATTTGTTCAATTAGTAAAAAGGTGAATAGTAGTCAAAATTGTAAGGTTTAATCATATGGTGACACTTGTCACCCTATTTAATACATACATATCCTTTTGTCTCTCTCCACTCTCATCCAGATAACAACCTTTAATTATCTCATAACACCCGGTGAATTAAACCCAGTATCCAAAACTTAACCTAATTGGCCGAATTTTACCGAACTTTCCGCGCTAGTGGGTCCCACGTCCTATATATGTTCTTAATTTCTCAAAAACTAACCGATACTAGAAAAATCATCTAAAAACTATATTTACTCAATAAAAATTATCTGGGGAATTTTCTAATAAAGAAAATGTAGAAAAAGGCGGGCGATAAATAAAACTCCACTTAAGCTTTCTAATAAATTGTAATACTAGAGGTTTGCTAATCTAGAGTTTGCTAACCATTTCAAACTAATACATAAACTAGGGTTTTCAATCTTAACCGAGATTAGGGTTTCCTCCTTAGCCCTAACCCTAACTTCACCACACCGAAATAATGAATAACCCTAATATCAACTTACGAACTGATTGGGGCCTCACAATCTCCCCCACTTAGGAAAATTTCGTCCTCGAAATTAATTCTTTGGTCAAAGCATACCTTCGAAACCCGTCGAAGGGTCAGTCACCTCATATTGACCCATTGCATACACTCTTGCTGGCCCTTTGGCTCGATTTTCCCCTGCATTCATCGGCTTAGTTCTGGTCCCTTCAGTCGATGGCTTGAGTCCTTCCTTCTGCATCTTAGGGCACCGGGCAATCAGATGTTCGGTACTACCACATTTGAAGCATTTCCGTACCGAACTATTTTTCCAGCAATTTTCATCAGTATGATTGCCCCCACAGAAACCACAGGTTGGCTTAGTGGCCGTACTCGACCCTCCACGCTGGGCACTCCTCTGGGGCTCTTGCACTATCTGACCTCGCCCAAAATTATTCAGAGTTTTTACAGGTCGTGGACCGTCTGCGTCTTTACTCGCCTTCGCGGGTGGCTCGTTTCGCGAGCTCTGTCCAACCGGGGGATCGTTCGAGCTGGGTTGCCTCCTTTTCCGGTCATGAAAGGCTTTAACCTGTCCCCTGGCAGTCTCAATCCGCTGTGCTTTTTCTAGCGCTTGGCTAAATGTGTCCAACTGAGCAGCTGCTAGAGCCTCCTGGATTTCCACATTCAGGCCTTGGACGAAGCGACGAATTCGTTTTCGCTCCGTTAGCACCAACTCCGAAGCAAAACGGGAGAGTTTTGTAAACTGAGTTTCATACTCCGCCACTCTAGATGCCCCTTGACGCAGGCGGATAAAATCATCTTCTCGTTTCTCTTGCACAATGGGCGGCGAGTATTTCTCATTAAATTCTCGAGTAAAATTGACCCATGTCCAGGGGGTCTGTTCTCGCTCCCACTTGGCTTTGATCACGTTCCACCAGGCTCGCGCGGCCCCTTCGAACGGAAAGACGGCAAAGGATATCTGCCGCTCCTCCGAATACCTAAGCGCGGCAAATATGTCTAACATACGATCCATCCAGCCCTCGGCTAGGTCAGGAGTAGGTCCACCTATAAACTTAGGAGGTGCAAATTTCTGGAACCGTTCTAAAGCACGGTCCTCTCCCTCATGATTGCCCGGATTATGTCCCGGATTATGTCCAGGATTCCCAGTACTGCTCCCCTGGCCCTGTTGATTTGTCATTCGCTCTAGTAGATCGGCCATCCGCTGGATGGCTGTAGCGACTTGATCCGGTCCATTTCCATTATTTCCTTCAGAGCCTCGTCCTTGCTCTCCAGCTCTACTTTGACCACCGGAGTCCATTTCGGGGCACAAGTCTATGGATCGGAACGTTACATATACTTATTATTCAAACTATGAGCAAAAGTACGGACGTAAAGCGTATGCACAAAAGACACACAAAAGATAAGTTCAAAATGCCACTCAAATATATACATATATTTACAAAGTCACGCCAAAAGATTTACAGATTACCGACCTCCAATCGGTACAAAACCCAATGTACACAAGAGCACCGGCTCCAAAAATCTAGTCAGTCAACCAAATAACGAAAGAAAGTGGTCATGCCAGTTTTAACAAAAGTAATCCACTAGCTAAACAAAAGTACAAAAGCGACCCTAAACGCCTCTCCTAGGGCCCAGGTTCCCAACGGAACCTAACGTGTCCACCTCGTCCATCCCCTCTGGACCGGTGGCTCGAGACGGTGCCTCCGCGGCCATATCTAGGATGACCTCGCAGTCCATCGAAATACTCCGAACCCTCTCCTTCAGCTGCCTCTTCACAGCGAAAAGGTGCTGATGAGTGTCCTGAAGCTGACGGCGTAAAGCGTCCGCCCTCTGCATCTCATCTCGGAGACCCCGCTCCAAGTCCCTAATACGCATCGCCTGCCCATGGCCAACCTCTCTGGCCTCCTCTAGCTGACTAATCAGGCTGCGTCGCTCATCGTCCACTGCCAGGACGACCTCGTCAGGATAACTGTACGTATACCAACACCTACAAGGTCGGTGTGACACCTGACCAAAAGGGGAGTACAAAGTGTAAGGCTCTCCAGGTCTCTGCCGATAACGGATCGCCCGCTTACGCAGCGCTCGATCCTCTGGGCCCCTCGCACTCGGAGGTCTCGGTCCCACGCCACTGGGTCCCGCACCACTCGAACTGCCCGGATACATACCTACAAAATATTAATTCGTCAGCTCACCAGCATTTCAGCTTAAAGTATATCATTCAGCTTAAAAGAATCAAATATGCCTAGTGCCTATCGCGTATGTCCCACTTGCCCAAGTCCTCTAACCTAGGCGCTCTGATACCACCTGTGACGACCCCACTTCTCCCAAGGGCGAACCCAAGGGTATCGGCGGGCCGCCTGCCTAGCTCGCGCCAGGACTCAAAACCTAAAGTAATAGAACTAGGTAAATCGAAAGAGCACTATATACAATATATACAAACCCCAAAAGTGTTCTAATTACATTCTTCAAAAGTACCTGCTCATACTATTACATCCTTATAATTATAACCAAAACCAAAGAGTGGACCCTAAGGAGGGTCCTTATACAAACCACCACAACAAAAACAAACATCCTAATTGTCCAACTATTACAAGCAAACCCAACTATACCAGTGTATGTGTCAAAAGTCCCCGCGTCGGCCCCTGCTAAGGAAAACAAAAGGAAAGGGGTAAGCTATATGCTTAGTAAGTAAACAGGGGCAAAAGCGTAAATTTCACGTAACAACAGTTACACTGTAAGAGTAAAGCAAAAGCAGAAAAATAACATCACATAATAAGGATACGGGTGGCTCCAAAGCCAATTCATGTGCCATGTATAATCTCCTGCCGACACTCCGTCGACCACAAATAATGGTCCGTAGAACTCCACTTGTTCTCCCACCGTACACCTTATCACCCTCTCTGGCCAGACACCTCACAAACTTGATCGAGCGAACGAAATTGAGGTTGGTTCACAAGCTCGGGTCACAAACTTGGTCCACATACTCGGTGAACCGGATTCACAAACTTGGTGACCTCAAACCAGGTTGGACTAACTTCGAACAAGCCCTAACCGGCTCGAATAGTCCATCTAGGTCATGAGATCGGGCCCCAAACTCACAAACTTCACAAAATTTACTCAAAAGTCACCCCGAGCCACAAGCTCAAGGGGTTTAGTTCCAAAATGATTCATATACATATGCCATGTACAAATATGTGCGTAAATTAGGGTTTAGGTCGAGTGCGATAAAGTACACCCTCGCCTAGGCACCCTTTTCATACATATCGAAACACATAAGCAACTAACACATAAGAGCGACCTGAGTACTTACTCAACGAACAAAAGAGCAAAAGTTCGAAATTTGTGCCGCAAGGAGTAGCTAGTAGGCCCCACCGGCTTCACCTAGCTCACCAACGTCTGAAAGAGAAGATTGCGTCACATAATATCATAAACGGCTACTAATATGCCTAAAACAAGCAAAACGGCAAAATCGGCACATACGAGTGCGGAAACGGCATACGGAAACGGGAATGGCGGCCTAGCCATTTTGCCGTCAAAACTGTTTTGAGCCTAAGCGAAGTTACGAGTGTCGGATCAAGGTACATGAGGTACTGTTACGAAGCTAAGAGGAAGGGTTACAGTTTTCATGAAGACACCTCAATCCGGATCTAAACGGAAATAGGTCGAAAGTACAGAAAACCGTTCCAGGAATTCGCACTCTAGAGTAACGAACAGGGTATGTTTGCTGGACCATAACTCCCAGCTCACAAATCCAAATCAGGAAATTCGAAAGGTATTAGAAAGCTGAGACATAAGGCTAAAACATCGATGTTTTGGCCAAGACCTGAATCCACTCAGAATAGAACAAAATTTGAGTGTCAAAGTATCCGTCAGAACTGTCCAGATTCAAGGCAGTTCTGACGATCAATCTTGTTTTGATCATAACGGAAGCTACGGAACTCGGATTTCGACGTACTTTATACCGTTTCGAAGCTAAAACCAAGATCTACATTTCTTATGAAGGAGTTAACACCCAGATCGTACGGGATCAAAACGGAAAAATGCACGGTCAGAAGCTGAAATTCAAAACGTACACAATTTCAGGGTACAAAACAGGTGCGAGTGTTTTGGTCATAACTCGAGCTACACAGATCCGTTTGACCGGAAATTCTGTAGATATATACAGGACTTAAGAGGCTACAATGTTGAAGAAGGCTACTCAGTCCAGTTTCTATTGCAACCAGCTCAAAATTGCCATATACTACCCCAGAACCGTAAAAACAGGCTCACAAACCGTATTCTGGTTCAAACATCATAAGTCAGGCTACCTAAGTCCAAACCAAGTGATTCCAAATCCATCCGAAAGATAAGAAACAGGGTTACAATTCATCAGAAGACCTCAACAACAAATTCTTAAGCATTCCCAACCAAATTCACCAATTACAGTCGCAGTTCTCAAGTTCGGGTAAAAACAGGACAGCAAGGGTAATTCTGTCTTTTCTCAAGCTACGCTACTCCGATTGACCTACAATTTTGTAGCCATCCCTAAAACATCATTCCCTACAACTTTTATGTTTTAACCAAAGGCTAATTCGGCCTCTAACTATGATGAACAGTGCCAGGAAGAAAGTAGAACTTTGAAACCCTAACTTGCTAATTTATCTTCCAAACCAGAAATTTGCTGCAATTAACTACCATTCACACCAACTAACTTCATTCTCAATCATTTCCAACCATCATACATGACCACATGATATTAATCATATGCAAACTGGAAAATCCTAAATAAATAGAAAACTTCACCAATCTTAACTAAAATCAAGAAATAATCCACCAAATCACACTTATAACAACCACAAGTCATTAATTAAACATCATTAGATAGAAGAGAGGGTTTCCATAGTCACTCACCTTATCAACACAAGAAATGAGACCACTTAGCACCTTAAGCTTCCAAACAACTTCACTAGTCACCTCACAACTACTAAGAGAAGGATTTTTATGGAGAGTTTTCGAATTTAATCGGTTGAAATCGAAGATTGAGCAAGATTGAAGCTAAGAAAGTGAAGAGGTTTTTCTTCCTTCTCCTTGGAGAGTGGCCGGCTATAAGGAGCTAAAAATGAAGATGATTTTGGTAATTTTTTTTGGGTTTATTTGGTCAATTAGTAAAAAGGTGAATAGTAGTCAAAATTGTAAGGTTTAATCATATGGTGACACTTGTCACCCTATTTAATACATACATATCCTTTTGTCTCTCTCCACTCTCATCCGGATAACAACCTTTAATTATCTCATAACACCCGGTGAATTAAACCCAGTATCCAAAACTTAACCTAATTGGCCGAATTTTACCGAACTTTCCGCGCTAGTGGGTCCCACGTCCTATATATGTTCTTAATTTCTCAAAAACTAACCGATACTAGAAAAATCATCTAAAAACTATATTTACTCAATAAAAATTATCTGGGGAATTTTCTAATAAAGAAAATGTAGAAAAAGGCGGGCGATAAATAAAACTCCACTTAAGCTTTCTAATAAATTGTAATACTAGAGGTTTGCTAATCTAGAGTTTGCTAACCATTTCAAACTAATACATAAACTAGGGTTTTCAATCTTAACCGAGATTAGGGTTTCCTCCTTAGCCCTAACCCTAACTTCACCACACCGAAATAATGAATAACCCTAATATCAACTTACGAACTGATTGGGGCCTCAAAATCTCCCCCACTTAGGAAAATTTCGTCCTCGAAATTAATTCTTTGGTCAAAGCATACCTTCGAAACCCGTCGAAGGGTCAGTCACCTCATATTGACCCATTGCATACACTCTTGCTGGCCCTTTGGCTCGATTTTCCCCTGCATTCATCGGCTTAGTTCTGGTCCCTTCAGTCGATGGCTTGAGTCCTTCCTTCTGCATCTTAGGGCACCGGGCAATCAGATGTTCGGTACTACCACATTTGAAGCATTTCCGTACCGAACTATTTTTCCAGCAATTTTCATCAGTATGATTGCCCCCACAGAAACCACAGGTTGGCTTAGTGGCCGTACTCGACCCTCCACGCTGGGCACTCCTCTGGGGCTCTTGCACTATCTGACCTCGCCCAAAATTATTCAGAGTTTTTACAGGTCGTGGACCGTCTGCGTCTTTACTCGCCTTCGCGGGTGGCTCGTTTCGCGAGCTCTGTCCAACCGGGGGATCGTTCGAGCTGGGTTGCCTCCTTTTCCGGTCATGAAAGGCTTTAACCTGTCCCCTGGCAGTCTCAATCCGCTGTGCTTTTTCTAGCGCTTGGCTAAACGTGTCCAACTGAGCAGCTGCTAGAGCCTCCTGGATTTCCACATTCAGGCCTTGGACGAAGCGACGAATTCGTTTTCGCTCCGTTAGCACCAACTCCGAAGCAAAACGGGAGAGTTTTGTAAACTGAGTTTCATACTCCGCCACTCTAGATGCCCCTTGACGCAGGCGGATAAAATCATCTTCTCGTTTCTCTTGCACAATGGGCGGCGAGTATTTCTCATTAAATTCTCGAGTAAAATTGACCCATGTCCAGGGGGTCTGTTCTCGCTCCCACTTGGCTTTGATCACGTTCCACCAGGCTCGCGCGGCCCCTTCGAACGGAAAGACGGCAAAGGATA
Source organism: Coffea eugenioides (assembly GCF_003713205.1). Taxonomy (NCBI): domain Eukaryota; kingdom Viridiplantae; phylum Streptophyta; class Magnoliopsida; order Gentianales; family Rubiaceae; genus Coffea; species Coffea eugenioides. The sequence continues at coordinate 55,865,369 of NC_040036.1, read as the reverse complement.
TCTGCCGCTCCTCCGAATACCTAAGCGCGGCAAATATGTCTAACATACGATCCATCCAGCCCTCGGCTAGGTCAGGAGTAGGTCCACCTATAAACTTAGGAGGTGCAAATTTCTGGAACCGTTCTAAAGCACGGTCCTCTCCCTCATGATTGCCCGGATTATGTCCCGGATTATGTCCAGGATTCCCAGTACTGCTCCCCTGGCCCTGTTGATTTGTCATTCGCTCTAGTAGATCGGCCATCCGCTGGATGGCTGTAGCGACTTGATCCGGTCCATTTCCATTATTTCCTTCAGAGCCTCGTCCTTGCTCTCCAGCTCTACTTTGACCACCGGAGTCCATTTCGGGGCACAAGTCTATGGATCGGAACGTTACATATACTTATTATTCAAACTATGAGCAAAAGTACGGACGTAAAGCGTATGCACAAAAGACACACAAAAGATAAGTTCAAAATGCCACTCAAATATATACATATATTTACAAAGTCACGCCAAAAGATTTACAGATTACCGACCTCCAATCGGTACAAAACCCAATGTACACAAGAGCACCGGCTCCAAAAATCTAGTCAGTCAACCAAATAACGAAAGAAAGTGGTCATGCCAGTTTTAACAAAAGTAATCCACTAGCTAAACAAAAGTACAAAAGCGACCCTAAACGCCTCTCCTAGGGCCCAGGTTCCCAACGGAACCTAACGTGTCCACCTCGTCCATCCCCTCTGGACCGGTGGCTCGAGACGGTGCCTCCGCGGCCATATCTAGGATGACCTCGCAGTCCATCGAAATACTCCGAACCCTCTCCTTCAGCTGCCTCTTCACAGCGAAAAGGTGCTGATGAGTGTCCTGAAGCTGACGGCGTAAAGCGTCCGCCCTCTGCATCTCATCTCGGAGACCCCGCTCCAAGTCCCTAATACGCATCGCCTGCCCATGGCCAACCTCTCTGGCCTCCTCTAGCTGACTAATCAGGCTGCGTCGCTCATCGTCCACTGCCAGGACGACCTCGTCAGGATAACTGTACGTATACCAACACCTACAAGGTCGGTGTGACACCTGACCAAAAGGGGAGTACAAAGTGTAAGGCTCTCCAGGTCTCTGCCGATAACGGATCGCCCGCTTACGCAGCGCTCGATCCTCTGGGCCCCTCGCACTCGGAGGTCTCGGTCCCACGCCACTGGGTCCCGCACCACTCGAACTGCCCGGATACATACCTACAAAATATTAATTCGTCAGCTCACCAGCATTTCAGCTTAAAGTATATCATTCAGCTTAAAAGAATCAAATATGCCTAGTGCCTATCGCGTATGTCCCACTTGCCCAAGTCCTCTAACCTAGGCGCTCTGATACCACCTGTGACGACCCCACTTCTCCCAAGGGCGAACCCAAGGGTATCGGCGGGCCGCCTGCCTAGCTCGCGCCAGGACTCAAAACCTAAAGTAATAGAACTAGGTAAATCGAAAGAGCACTATATACAATATATACAAACCCCAAAAGTGTTCTAATTACATTCTTCAAAAGTACCTGCTCATACTATTACATCCTTATAATTATAACCAAAACCAAAGAGTGGACCCTAAGGAGGGTCCTTATACAAACCACCACAACAAAAACAAACATCCTAATTGTCCAACTATTACAAGCAAACCCAACTATACCAGTGTATGTGTCAAAAGTCCCCGCGTCGGCCCCTGCTAAGGAAAACAAAAGGAAAGGGGTAAGCTATATGCTTAGTAAGTAAACAGGGGCAAAAGCGTAAATTTCACGTAACAACAGTTACACTGTAAGAGTAAAGCAAAAGCAGAAAAATAACATCACATAATAAGGATACGGGTGGCTCCAAAGCCAATTCATGTGCCATGTATAATCTCCTGCCGACACTCCGTCGACCACAAATAATGGTCCGTAGAACTCCACTTGTTCTCCCACCGTACACCTTATCACCCTCTCTGGCCAGACACCTCACAAACTTGATCGAGCGAACGAAATTGAGGTTGGTTCACAAGCTCGGGTCACAAACTTGGTCCACATACTCGGTGAACCGGATTCACAAACTTGGTGACCTCAAACCAGGTTGGACTAACTTCGAACAAGCCCTAACCGGCTCGAATAGTCCATCTAGGTCATGAGATCGGGCCCCAAACTCACAAACTTCACAAAATTTACTCAAAAGTCACCCCGAGCCACAAGCTCAAGGGGTTTAGTTCCAAAATGATTCATATACATATGCCATGTACAAATATGTGCGTAAATTAGGGTTTAGGTCGAGTGCGATAAAGTACACCCTCGCCTAGGCACCCTTTTCATACATATCGAAACACATAAGCAACTAACACATAAGAGCGGCCTGAGTACTTACTCAACGAACAAAAGAGCAAAAGTTCGAAATTTGTGCCGCAAGGAGTAGCTAGTAGGCCCCACCGGCTTCACCTAGCTCACCAACGTCTGAAAGAGAAGATTGCGTCACATAATATCATAAACGGCTACTAATATGCCTAAAACAAGCAAAACGGCAAAATCGGCACATACGAGTGCGGAAACGGCATACGGAAACGGGAATGGCGGCCTAGCCATTTTGCCGTCAAAACTGTTTTGAGCCTAAGCGAAGTTACGAGTGTCGGATCAAGGTACATGAGGTACTGTTACGAAGTTAAGAGGAAGGGTTACAGTTTTCATGAAGACACCTCAATCCGGATCTAAACGGAAATAGGTCGAAAGTACAGAAAACCGTTCCAGGAATTCGCACTCTAGAGTAACGAACAGGGTATGTTTGCTGGACCATAACTCCCAGCTCACAAATCCAAATCAGGAAATTCGAAAGGTATTAGAAAGCTGAGACATAAGGCTAAAACATCGATGTTTTGGCCAAGACCTGAATCCACTCAGAATAGAACAAAATTTGAGTGTCAAAGTATCCGTCAGAACTGTCCAGATTCAAGGCAGTTCTGACGATCAATCTTGTTTTGATCATAACGGAAGCTACGGAACTCGGATTTCGACGTACTTTATACCGTTTCGAAGCTAAAACCAAGATCTACATTTCTTATGAAGGAGTTAACACCCAGATCGTACGGGATCAAAACGGAAAAATGCACGGTCAGAAGCTGAAATTCAAAACGTACACAATTTCAGGGTACAAAACAGGTGCGAGTGTTTTGGTCATAACTCGAGCTACACAGATCCGTTTGACCGGAAATTCTGTAGATATATACAGGACTTAAGAGGCTACAATGTTTAAGGTGAATAGTAGTCAAAATTGTAAGGTTTAATCATATGGTGACACTTGTCACCCTATTTAATACATACATATCCTTTTGTCTCTCTCCACTCTCATCCAGATAACAACCTTTAATTATCTCATAACACCCGGTGAATTAAACCCAGTATCCAAAACTTAACCTAATTGGCCGAATTTTACCGAACTTTCCGCGCTAGTGGGTCCCACGTCCGATATATGTTCTTAATTTCTCAAAAAGTAACTGATACTAGAAAAATCATCTAAAAACTATATTTACTCAATAAAAATTATCTGGGGAATTTTCTAATAAAGAAAATGTAGAAAAAGGCGGGCGATAAATAAAACTCCACTTAAGCTTTCTAATAAATTGTAATACTAGAGGTTTGCTAATCTAGAGTTTGCTAACCATTTCAAACTAATACATAAACTAGGGTTTTCAATCTTAACCGAGATTAGGGTTTCCTCCTTAGCCCTAACCCTAACTTCACCACACCGAAATAATGAATAACCCTAATATCAACTTACGAACTGATTGGGGCCTCACAATCTCCCCCACTTAGGAAAATTTCGTCCTCGAAATTAATTCTTTGGTCAAAGCATACCTTCGAAACCCGTCGAAGGGTCAGTCACCTCATATTGACCCATTGCATACACTCTTGCTGGCCCTTTGGCTCGATTTTCCCCTGCATTCATCGGCTTAGTTCTGGTCCCTTCAGTCGATGGCTTGAGTCCTTCCTTCTGCATCTTAGGGCACCGGGCAATCAGATGTTCGGTACTACCACATTTGAAGCATTTCCGTACCGAACTATTTTTCCAGCAATTTTCATCAGTATGATTGCCCCCACAGAAACCACAGGTTGGCTTAGTGGCCGTACTCGACCCTCCACGCTGGGCACTCCTCTGGGGCTCTTGCACTATCTGACCTCGCCCAAAATTATTCAGAGTTTTTACAGGTCGTGGACCGTCTGCGTCTTTACTCGCCTTCGCGGGTGGCTCGTTTCGCGAGCTCTGTCCAACCGGGGGATCGTTCGAGCTGGGTTGCCTCCTTTTCCGGTCATGAAAGGCTTTAACCTGTCCCCTGGCAGTCTCAATCCGCTGTGCTTTTTCTAGCGCTTGGCTAAATGTGTCCAACTGAGCAGCTGCTAGAGCCTCCTGGATTTCCACATTCAGGCCTTGGACGAAGCGACGAATTCGTTTTCGCTCCGTTAGCACCAACTCCGAAGCAAAACGGGAGAGTTTTGTAAACTGAGTTTCATACTCCGCCACTCTAGATGCCCCTTGACGCAGGCGGATAAAATCATCTTCTCGTTTCTCTTGCACAATGGGCGGCGAGTATTTCTCATTAAATTCTCGAGTAAAATTGACCCATGTCCAGGGGGTCTGTTCTCGCTCCCACTTGGCTTTGATCACGTTCCACCAGGCTCGCGCGGCCCCTTCGAACGGAAAGACGGCAAAGGATATCTGCCGCTCCTCCGAATACCTAAGCGCGGCAAATATGTCTAACATACGATCCATCCAGCCCTCGGCTAGGTCAGGAGTAGGTCCACCTATAAACTTAGGAGGTGCAAATTTCTGGAACCGTTCTAAAGCACGGTCCTCTCCCTCATGATTGCCCGGATTATGTCCCGGATTATGTCCAGGATTCCCAGTACTGCTCCCCTGGCCCTGTTGATTTGTCATTCGCTCTAGTAGATCGGCCATCCGCTGGATGGCTGTAGCGACTTGATCCGGTCCATTTCCATTATTTCCTTCAGAGCCTCGTCCTTGCTCTCCAGCTCTACTTTGACCACCGGAGTCCATTTCGGGGCACAAGTCTATGGATCGGAACGTTACATATACTTATTATTCAAACTATGAGCAAAAGTACGGACGTAAAGCGTATGCACAAAAGACACACAAAAGATAAGTTCAAAATGCCACTCAAATATATACATATATTTACAAAGTCACGCCAAAAGATTTACAGATTACCGACCTCCAATCGGTACAAAACCCAATGTACACAAGAGCACCGGCTCCAAAAATCTAGTCAGTCAACCAAATAACGAAAGAAAGTGGTCATGCCAGTTTTAACAAAAGTAATCCACTAGCTAAACAAAAGTACAAAAGCGACCCTAAACGCCTCTCCTAGGGCCCAGGTTCCCAACGGAACCTAACGTGTCCACCTCGTCCATCCCCTCTGGACCGGTGGCTCGAGACGGTGCCTCCGCGGCCATATCTAGGATGACCTCGCAGTCCATCGAAATACTCCGAACCCTCTCCTTCAGCTGCCTCTTCACAGCGAAAAGGTGCTGATGAGTGTCCTGAAGCTGACGGCGTAAAGCGTCCGCCCTCTGCATCTCATCTCGGAGACCCCGCTCCAAGTCCCTAATACGCATCGCCTGCCCATGGCCAACCTCTCTGGCCTCCTCTAGCTGACTAATCAGGCTGCGTCGCTCATCGTCCACTGCCAGGACGACCTCGTCAGGATAACTGTACGTATACCAACACCTACAAGGTCGGTGTGACACCTGACCAAAAGGGGAGTACAAAGTGTAAGGCTCTCCAGGTCTCTGCCGATAACGGATCGCCCGCTTACGCAGCGCTCGATCCTCTGGGCCCCTCGCACTCGGAGGTCTCGGTCCCACGCCACTGGGTCCCGCACCACTCGAACTGCCCGGATACATACCTACAAAATATTAATTCGTCAGCTCACCAGCATTTCAGCTTAAAGTATATCATTCAGCTTAAAAGAATCAAATATGCCTAGTGCCTATCGCGTATGTCCCACTTGCCCAAGTCCTCTAACCTAGGCGCTCTGATACCACCTGTGACGACCCCACTTCTCCCAAGGGCGAACCCAAGGGTATCGGCGGGCCGCCTGCCTAGCTCGCGCCAGGACTCAAAACCTAAAGTAATAGAACTAGGTAAATCGAAAGAGCACTATATACAATATATACAAACCCCAAAAGTGTTCTAATTACATTCTTCAAAAGTACCTGCTCATACTATTACATCCTTATAATTATAACCAAAACCAAAGAGTGGACCCTAAGGAGGGTCCTTATACAAACCACCACAACAAAAACAAACATCCTAATTGTCCAACTATTACAAGCAAACCCAACTATACCAGTGTATGTGTCAAAAGTCCCCGCGTCGGCCCCTGCTAAGGAAAACAAAAGGAAAGGGGTAAGCTATATGCTTAGTAAGTAAACAGGGGCAAAAGCGTAAATTTCACGTAACAACAGTTACACTGTAAGAGTAAAGCAAAAGCAGAAAAATAACATCACATAATAAGGATACGGGTGGCTCCAAAGCCAATTCATGTGCCATGTATAATCTCCTGCCGACACTCCGTCGACCACAAATAATGGTCCGTAGAACTCCACTTGTTCTCCCACCGTACACCTTATCACCCTCTCTGGCCAGACACCTCACAAACTTGATCGAGCGAACGAAATTGAGGTTGGTTCACAAGCTCGGGTCACAAACTTGGTCCACATACTCGGTGAACCGGATTCACAAACTTGGTGACCTCAAACCAGGTTGGACTAACTTCGAACAAGCCCTAACCGGCTCGAATAGTCCATCTAGGTCATGAGATCGGGCCCCAAACTCACAAACTTCACAAAATTTACTCAAAAGTCACCCCGAGCCACAAGCTCAAGGGGTTTAGTTCCAAAATGATTCATATACATATGCCATGTACAAATATGTGCGTAAATTAGGGTTTAGGTCGAGTGCGATAAAGTACACCCTCGCCTAGGCACCCTTTTCATACATATCGAAACACATAAGCAACTAACACATAAGAGCGGCCTGAGTACTTACTCAACGAACAAAAGAGCAAAAGTTCGAAATTTGTGCCGCAAGGAGTAGCTAGTAGGCCCCACCGGCTTCACCTAGCTCACCAACGTCTGAAAGAGAAGATTGCGTCACATAATATCATAAACGGCTACTAATATGCCTAAAACAAGCAAAACGGCAAAATCGGCACATACGAGTGCGGAAACGGCATACGGAAACGGGAATGGCGGCCTAGCCATTTTGCCGTCAAAACTGTTTTGAGCCTAAGCGAAGTTACGAGTGTCGGATCAAGGTACATGAGGTACTGTTACGAAGCTAAGAGGAAGGGTTACAGTTTTCATGAAGACACCTCAATCCGGATCTAAACGGAAATAGGTCGAAAGTACAGAAAACCGTTCCAGGAATTCGCACTCTAGAGTAACGAACAGGGTATGTTTACTGGACCATAACTCCCAGCTCACAAATCCAAATCAGGAAATTCGAAAGGTATTAGAAAGCTGAGACATAAGGCTAAAACATCGATGTTTTGGCCAAGACCTGAATCCACTCAGAATAGAACAAAATTTGAGTGTCAAAGTATCCGTCAGAACTGTCCAGATTCAAGGCAGTTCTGACGATCAATCTTGTTTTGATCATAACGGAAGCTACGGAACTCGGATTTCGACGTACTTTATACCGTTTCGAAGCTAAAACCAAGATCTACATTTCTTATGAAGGAGTTAACACCCAGATCGTACGGGATCAAAACGGAAAAATGCACGGTCAGAAGCTGAAATTCAAAACGTACACAATTTCAGGGTACAAAACAGGTGCGAGTGTTTTGGTCATAACTCGAGCTACACAGATCCGTTTGACCGGAAATTCTGTAGATATATACAGGACTTAAGAGGCTACAATGTTGAAGAAGGCTACTCAGTCCAGTTTCTATTGCAACCAGCTCAAAATTGCCATATACTACCCCAGAACCGTAAAAACAGGCTCACAAACCGTATTCTGGTTCAAACATCATAAGTCAGGCTACCTAAGTCCAAACCAAGTGATTCCAAATCCATCCGAAAGATAAGAAACAGGGTTACAATTCATCAGAAGACCTCAACAACAAATTCTTAAGCATTCCCAACCAAATTCACCAATTACAGTCGCAGTTCTCAAGTTCGGGTAAAAACAGGACAGCAAGGGTAATTCTGTCTTTTCTCAAGCTACGCTACTCCGATTGACCTACAATTTTGTAGCCATCCCTAAAACATCATTCCCTACAACTTTTATGTTTTAACCAAAGGCTAATTCGGCCTCTAACTATGATGAACAGTGCCAGGAAGAAAGTAGAACTTTGAAACCCTAACTTGCTAATTTATCTTCCAAACCAGAAATTTGCTGCAATTAACTACCATTCACACCAACTAACTTCATTCTCAATCATTTCCAACCATCATACATGACCACATGATATTAATCATATGCAAACTGGAAAATCCTAAATAAATAGAAAACTTCACCAATCTTAACTAAAATCAAGAAATAATCCACCAAATCACACTTATAACAACCACAAGTCATTAATTAAACATCATTAGATAGAAGAGAGGGTTTCCATAGTCACTCACCTTATCAACACAAGAAATGAGACCACTTAGCACCTTAAGCTTCCAAACAACTTCACTAGTCACCTCACAACTACTAAGAGAAGGATTTTTATGGAGAGTTTTCGAATTTAATCGGTTGAAATCGAAGATTGAGCAAGATTGAAGCTAAGAAAGTGAAGAGGTTTTTCTTCCTTCTCCTTGGAGAGTGGCCGGCTATAAGGAGCTAAAAATGAAGATGATTTTGGTAATTTTTTTTGGGTTTATTTGTTCAATTAGTAAAAAGGTGAATAGTAGTCAAAATTGTAAGGTTTAATCATATGGTGACACTTGTCACCCTATTTAATACATACATATCCTTTTGTCTCTCTCCACTCTCATCCAGATAACAACCTTTAATTATCTCATAACACCCGGTGAATTAAACCCAGTATCCAAAACTTAACCTAATTGGCCGAATTTTACCGAACTTTCCGCGCTAGTGGGTCCCACGTCCGATATATGTTCTTAATTTCTCAAAAAGTAACTGATACTAGAAAAATCATCTAAAAACTATATTTACTCAATAAAAATTATCTGGGGAATTTTCTAATAAAGAAAATGTAGAAAAAGGCGGGCGATAAATAAAACTCCACTTAAGCTTTCTAATAAATTGTAATACTAGAGGTTTGCTAATCTAGAGTTTTCTAACCATTTCAAACTAATACATAAACTAGCGTTTTCAATCTTAACCAAGATTAGGGTTTCCTCCTTAGCCCTAACCCTAACTTCACCACACCGAAATAATGAATAACTCTAATATCAACTTACGAACTGATTGGGGCTTCACAATTGGTCATCAACCAACCGAAATTTTCCTCAACTTTCCTTTCAATTTTCCAACTAATCTCACCTTGTTTACCACTTAATTAACACAAACCACACTTATAATCCCCATATCAGTCCAATATATCCATTGTGGGTTTTGATAGAGCCTACTCTAATCATTTACAACCAAATAACAACACCCCCATGAAGCTACAAGGTCCAAGGCGAAATTTAATCAACTAGAACTAAGATTAAGGGACCGAATGATTATGATATAGGCATCCCTAGGGAAAGACCCTCCTAGAACCTCCCAACCTTGTAATTATCAGAGTTGGATCTTCTCTCCCAACAGAAATTGAACTCGATTGTTCTCATGAACTCAAGACCTCTGACACACAAAGGTAATCAGCAGCCTTAAGCAAATAAGGATGGATAAAGCGACACCACGATTAGGAAACAAGCTAATCGATAAAGTCTGATTTGAATCCTAAGCCATGAACTCAAGAATTCAAGAGTAAGTTCGATTAAGAACTTGAAGGAAAATTCCTCACGATTTCTGGTTGTAATAATCTCTCCCTCCGCTCATACAATAGCTGCCTTTTTATAGGCTAAAACTAGGGCAAAATCCGGCCCACATAAACCTGGAAGAAATTCGGTCCGCACAAAGAGCTTAAAGAGCCAGCTCTTTAAGGCTTTCCGATAAGGCCCAATAAGTAATAAAATACTCAACGTCTAACAACTACTAAACTAGACAGTCTTAAAACAACTACCAACTAAGCTAACAAGTATGAGATCATTCCTTCGCTTCAAACGTACAAGTGAACAAAGTAACTTCATGGTCCATCAAATCTTCAAACCTAACTTGCTCCTTGCTTGTATGTGAATGATCAACGCTCGTAAAGCTTCCTTCACCTTCTTGGTTCTTGATCCTGTCATCGGACCACCAATGTTGATCAAAGGGTCCTTGACCCAAAGTTGAAGTTAATTATTGCACACCCGTATCTGCATCATTCCCTCTTTCCTCGAAAAGATTCGTCCTCGAATCTTCAAAGTCTCCTCTTGAAAGTGATTTGTCCACAAATCGATGGTGCGCTTAAAGGACAGCAATGTTGGAAATAGATGAATGACTACGAGCCATGTTGCATGTCGTTTGGTCAGCTTCGGGAAGCGCTCAAACAAGGACATGCGCCAAGGTAGGAAAGAGCTTGTGTAAGGCGTGTGAAAATCCCAAGTGGCAATCCAAAACTCTCTAATTAGCCTTTGGTCATGAAGCTTCACATTGACACCTTGATTGTGCAAAGGTGTAAAATCCAGCACTAGTTGACATTGATTTGAATCATCTTGCATGGATAAATTGGGAGCAACTTGTTGCATGGATGAGACACTAAACAACTCGTGGAGGACAGCTTTGGGATCTTGCGTGACACACAATTTCTCATCTTCCAACATATAAGGTAGCAAACAATTGAATTCCACTTCATGAGGGTTACTCGAACTAGCACAAGTTGAAGCTGACAAATTGAGCACTTGGCCACCAGCTTTTGGCTGTGTGAATAAGCATGAAAGATCACCACCTTTAGTTGGAATAAGCACGAAATCAGGTTGTAAGTCTTTAATCAAAACTGAAAAATTTTGGACAGCTTTACAACCTACAAAAACAAAATAACCTTCAACTTGAAACAAATTAGAAATTGGGTAAAGAAGTAATGGTACATCATCAACTAAATGGTAAGAAGGTATAGAACAAGTTTTAAATGTGAATACTCCCTTTGCCACTTCATTATTCCTTCCACCAATTGATTCAACTTGAGAAGGCATTGCTAGCCTTTTACACTTTTCTTCAAAATATGGATAAGAAATACAAGTGTTAGGATGGAAATTATACTCAAAAGAAGGTAAAGATGATGAATGACCCATAGGTAGCAAATGAGAGTCAAATTTCGGAATTCTCCCTTCAGGGTGGATTTGACTTGATTCCCCTTTGGTATGGACAGATTTGAATTGATTCCCGTTTGGTATGGACAGATTTGAATTGAAATTGTTCCATGAGATGATTCCAAATAGATTCAATTCCTAAAAGACAAACTCCATGGAAGCTAGTGAATTGTACAAGTGACTTTGGAATGGAGCATAGCATGACTAACTTCACTTGACTTTGCTTAATCTGCACAAACGAAGAAACACTAAATAAAGCAAAGGTAAATTCGTTAGGAAAACAATAAACCCTCACATTTTTGCTCAAAATCGTCTCACTTTCTCTCTTTTCTTCCTTTTTACCACTCATCTCATCAGATTTTTCCATCTCTTTATCTAGTTTAACGCCCTCGATTGTTTTCTCATCATCAACCTCCTCAACAAATGGTTCAATAGGATGAGATACTCCTTTGTTGGGAATAGGGTCAGCTATCTCCTTCTTAGAAAACTCACTTTGATAGCAACCATTTGACTCCATTTGTTTTTGGTGTAGAAGACGTTGATATGTCTCCCAAAATGACTCCGCATGAGGTGGTTCAACTCTAAGTTTAGTCTTAGAAAATGCTGAATGAACCTTCTTATCACCTCTTGCATAAACCGGCTTTAAAGAGGTAGATTGAATGGAACCCCTCCTCTTGAGAGATTCATTCTCTTGCTTGAGTTTATGTTCGTTCTCTCGATTGTACAAGTCCGTGGTATAATGGAAGGGTACAAATCGTTTCCTCATCACTTGCTTCATTTCAGTCCAAGTGGCAATCAGTTGTTCCCTATTTCTCCTTCTTGTGGCACATACTTGCTCCCACCAAATAGATGCATAATCTTGAAATTCAATAGCTGCAAGTTTCACCTTTTTCTCTTCGGAGTAATTGTGGACTTCAAACACTTGCTCAACTCGCCTAACCCAATCCAAGTAAGCTTCAGGATCATTTTTCCCATGAAAGGTAGGCATCTTAGTCTTGATGGAACCAAGATTGTCATCGGTTCTCCTAGGTCGGTCTCGGCCTTCCCTCGCTTCCCTGTGGCTTTTCCTTGATCGGAATGAGGTGTTAGAATGATACCCCTCATCATCCGCATCATGCTCAACACTCTGAGCACTTGAAGCCCTATTGGGAATATCTCCAGTACCTCGCATCTCAATGGCAGCCAACCTGTCGGATATTTGTGCCATCGCAAATTCATGTCTCTCCGCTTGTTTTTGAAGAGTTTGGAGCACCAGTTTGAGTGACACGTCGGTCTCAGACGGCTCAGGCATGTTCCCCTCTTGAGACATATTGTCTAACCTGCAAAACAAGTGTATCCTAGTCGACCTTGCAAAGCACTCGTGTATCACTCAAGGAAAACACACTCACTCTCAATTTTCCTTCTCGAAGTTCTTAAGACAACTCAACTCTCAAAAATTCCAGAATTAATTACCCTATAAGTAATAAGACACAAAGCAGAATTTTTTTGCGAATCCTAGAAAACAAAAACTCTACCTGAAGCTGGAACTTTTTTTTTTTTTTGAGCTGTTGCTTTGCTGAGTTTCTGGTCAGTATTTTGGAGTATAAATGGTGCTTTTGGGGTGCTCAAATAATGTACGAACCAGTCCTCAAATTTCAGTCAAATCGGATTGCAAAACTAGCTCAACCGATTTTAGAAACTCAAGAACTCCCAAGGCGGTTTGGGCTAAGGTGTTTGGTTTGGTTTTGAAAACGGAATTGGGTGTGTTTGGGGCTGGTTAGGTCGTTTGGGGTCTTTGGAATTCAATCAAGATTGGAACTCAAGAGTTGGAAACCAATCAAAATTAGGAAACTCAAGTTTTGGGAAATCAACCAAGATTTGGAGACTAATCAAGATTTGGGAACCCACCAAGAATTGGAAACTCACGATTTTTTTGGAAACTTGATTTCCTTTGTATGAGAGCCAATTCCTTCTCTTCTTCCTTTTTTTTTTCTTTTTTTTTTTTTTCCGGCTCTTCAAGGAACACAAATTCAGATCACACCAACAAGTTCAAGAAAACGGATGAAAGGTTATGCCAATTCCAAGAAAACCCTAGTTCTTGGTTTATTGTTCAAGAATTTTCAAAACAAGACTTGGTGGTCCAAGAACTTCAAGAATTTGTTCAAGAAAGCTCAAGAACTTCCCCAAATTGCGTTGTGGTATTTAGGGTTTGCAAGAACAACAACCAATTCTCAAGAAATAGGCAAAACAGAATTTCAGCAATACTCAAAAGAAAATTCCAGCAATACTCTAGCAACTTGAATACTAAAACAAGATAAGATACGTGACTCTTTTTTTTTTCTTTTTTTGTCTTTAAACCCTAACAACCCAAACACAAATATAACAAACCCAAGAACTTGGACAGAAAACACAAAAAGACAACACCCAAACAGTTTTTTTTTTGACTCGGATGAACAGTAACGTGAACAGTACGCTACAGTATGATGAACAGTATTTCGGAATAGTAACGATGAACAGTAATCGCTACAGTTTTTTTTTTTTGACAAAAGACACAAACTAACAAGATATGAACAACTTCAATTAAAAGAGAATTAACCTGATGCTCTGATTACCAACTGATATAGGCAACCCTAGGGGAAGACCCTCCTAGAACCTCCCAACCTTGTAATTATCAGAGTTGGATCTTTTCTCCCAACAGAAATTGAACTCGATTGTTCTCATGAACTCAAGACCTCTGACACACAAAGGTAATCAGCAACCTTAAGCAAATAAGGATGGATGAAGCGACACCACGATTAGGAAACAAGCTAATCGATAAAGTCTGATTTGAATCCTAAGCCATGAACTCAAGAATTCAAGAGTAAGTTCGATTAAGAACTTGAAGGAAAATTCCTCACGATTTCTGGTTGTAATAATCTCTCCCTCCGCTCATACAATAGCTGCCTTTTTATAGGCTAAAACTAGGGCAAAATCCGGCCCATATAAACCTGGAAGAAATTCGGTCCGCACAAAGAGCTTAAAGAGCCAGCTCTTTAAGACTTTCCGATAAGGCCCAATAAGTAATAAAATACTCAACGTCTAACAACTACTAAACTAGACAGTCTTAAAACAACTACCAACTAAGCTAACAAGTATGAGATCATTCCTTCGCTTCAAACGTACAAGTGAACAAAGTAACTTCATGGTCCATCAAATCTTCAAACCTAACTTGCTCCTTGCTTGTATGGTGAATGATCAACGCTCGTAAAGCTTCCTTCACCTTCTTGGTTCTTGATCTTGTCATCGGACCACCAATGTTGATCAAAGGGTCCTTGACCCAAGGTTGAAGTTAATTATTGCACACCCGTATCTGCATCAGATTACCTCCTAATTCTTGATGAAAAATCAGAAATTTTGGTCACCAAAAGCTCCAAGAAACTCGGCTAGAAGACCTCCTCCTCCAAGCCAAGGTGAATCTCCAAGTAGTTTAGGTGTTGTGTGAAGATTTATGGAAGATTTGGAAGCAAGATTGGAAACAAATGAAGAGAGCTTTGCTTCTCTTCTTCCTTGGGGTTGCTGGTCAGCTAATACTAGGAGGAAGAAAGAGTGTTTTGTACTTTGAATCTTGTCTTAGAAGCTTACGAGAATTGTGGCCCAAAATCTTTACCAAAATCAACTCTTAATAGTGTGCGTACGCGCGCGTTTCGTGCCCATTTCCTCTCGGGTTTGTTCCACTTGTGCACTAAACCTCCAAATGTAATTTCTTTAATACTATAATTATTCACTCTTAGTAGTCTAAAATAAATTTATAAAGTCCATCAATTAGTCGCGCGCGTGAAAACGGGAACTTTCGACTCGTGCGCGATAAAGCGGTATTTCAAAGAAATTCTTGTAACGATGATATAACTAACTAATACTAGGGTAAATAATCATGAAAACAACTATTTTAGAAATAAAAACATGAGTCCTCATGTGAGAACCCAAAAATTTTCACATTTTCTCAGCATTATTTTATTTCTTTGCCTACATTTTATACTTTCCTTGGAAATATTAATATTTTTATGCATTTTTACAAGCAAGTACAGTTTTAAATTCATTTTCCTCGTATGAGTTAGTGTACGTTAAATTTGAAACGCATTATCGATGTGAGACCCGCTAGTGTTATAAATGTGGTGATTAAAAGTGAGTTTTGGATGATATTAAGTGTGGGATTAGAGGTGATAATAATAAGTTAGTGAATTCTAAGTTCAAACCTTAGTATACACGATTTAAGGAAAATCGGCTTGAACCGGCAGGTATCGCTCACTATCAATTGAACACACCACTTGAATACCACTTCCCTACCACCACATAACCTTGATATTGTGACAAGTGTTGGCCACCTATGGTTCCTTGACCAAGCCAATGTCTTACTTTCTTATCTTTCATTTGAGTTCATTCTTCACCATTTTTTTTATGTTTTGGCCGAGAGCAAGGAGAGGCAAAAGAGTGAAGAGAGTTTTCAATTTTTAACCTTGAATCCAACCTTTTGAGTGCAAACAAGAAAAACTAAACCGATTAATCACTAGTTTGGAAGCTTGGGAAGCTTGAGGAACCAAAAAATTTCAAGGAGAAGTGGAAAATCCTTCTTACAAGCTCTTGTCTTGAGGTATAATGGCTGATCAACCTTTCTTTCTCCATGAATCATGATTAAGTTCGGTATTAATGTTAGAATTGTGCTTGTGATGCTTGTTTCAAATGGTTTTGATCATTAGAGTGATGAATTTTGAGTTAGGATTTTGATTGATTCACTTATATTTCTTGTGGGTTAGGTATTATATGCTGTATATATTTGGTATATCATCTTGTAAAGGAGGAAGTAGTGGTATTTTTAAGGTAAAAATGTGAATTATAGCTTGAATATACCTGTGAAAAGACAAAAATACCCCTGACTCTCATAGGTTTAGTCCAATGGACAATTTTGATATTTCACAACACTAACCGTGTCTGTTCACCCTGATGTGTACTGAATTAGCATTTAGCCAAAACATGAAAGTTGCAGTGCTATGTTTTAGATTTTCAACGCCCCTGGAATCACCTCGTTTGGACTTCGGTAGCCTGAGTTATGGTTGTTTACGCATAGTGCGGTTAACTAGCCCGAATATGAGATTCTGGTTCTGTAAATGGCAATTTTGACTTAGATACACTACAAACTGGACTGAGTGGTCTTCATCAAAGTTGTAGACCTTTGTCTTAGCTTCAAAATGGTATAAATTTCACCCCAATCCGATAAGCGTAGCCTTGGTTGTGTCCGTTACACAAAATAACAGCAAATCTGTCTTTTGTTTCTTGACTCAACCTTCATTTCCGCACATGCTCCTAGTTTGATTTTGTATTTGAATGACTTGGAGCCTATGGAATGGCTATTGAAATGAGATGATGTTGTGTATGACTTTGGGATTGATTGAGGAAAAGAATGAAGCCATAAATGGCTAGAAAATGGGTAAATACAAAGCGTGTGCTGCCTAAATTTACGCTCAAGAACTAGGTAGATATACTTGTGACTTGAGTGAGGCTTGAGAGCGAATACCACGTGAACCATCTAGGGTATTTGCGTCTTCTTTTATCGAGGTACATAAGTTAGAATTCAGCCGAAACTTGTACCCTTGGAAAAATGAAATTTTCGACTAATAGAAATACGTTTTCTTTGTCACTTCGACTCAAATGGAGATTTTAAAGTTTTATGAGTGAGCATAAGTTTTACAAATATTTCACTTATGTCCTTTGGTTTAAATGTACTCTTTTCACTACCAAAACCATATTTATACCTTGTACTAGTACGTATTCAAATTTTCTTTGAATCACTTACATCTTTGATGGTTGAAGCATAATGTGTTCTTTTGATTATATTAAGGTTCCTTGGTGATTGAGGGTGTTATCCGAAAGGATACTTTGGACGTTATTTTACGTAAATAGGTGAGTGTTCCTTGTTTGTTATATTTTCATTGACTATGTGGCTTGTTCTTGATTATATGACTTGTTATGAACGAATAATAACATGTTAAATGTTTTCAATGATTGCTTAAAATGAGTTTTCTTGGCGAATGTGTAATTTATTGCACTCGACCTAAATGAATGTGAAATTTTCAATGATTAAATAATTAAATGCTAGTTGCGCATGAATGTAAGCCATTTGGCTGAACTGGGCCCTTGCCCTTCGTTACTGATCGACTCGAGCCAGAAGCGGACTCGGTCGGGCGATTTAGTGACCCTGGGTGAACGTTTGGTATACTCGAGTATTACCTTGTAGTCTGGTGGAGCCTGGCCAACGTCCAGGAGGAGGGTGAATGAAATGAATGAACGAATGTCAATGCAAATGAGGGGTTTTACTTATCGAAATGCATTTTCAAATGATTGGAGGAATAAGGGAATGAAATGAGAATGAATGAATGGCTCCCTGTGAGCCCGTATCCTTTTAATGAATGTTATTATCGCTTTATATTGTCATGTTTCTTGAATTACTTGCTATCTATGGTTATTGTATTGAACTGTTTGTTTGTTTGTGTGTTTGGAACCTCACTGAGCTTCTAGCTCATTCCGTTAGTTTTGTTTTCCTTAACAGGGGATGCGAGCAAGGACGAGAGCTCTGTATTGACTAGCCTAGTCTAGTTCTTTTGATCCTTTTGTAATGGTTCTCGCCCTAGCATTTGGCAAGGGTTAGATGTATGAAGAATTGAGAACTTTTGTACATTTGATTTTGTAATTCCTTTTGAGATAGAAATGTCTAAGTATATGTTCTAAGCTTGGAATCGTTATTATACTTTGCCTTGTGGTTTTGTTTCGATTTTATCTGAGGTGAATGACTGAGTCCTGGCGAGAGTTGGGCAGGCGGTCTGCCGAACCCTTTGGTTCGCCTTAGGGAAGGTGGGGCTGTCACAGTTGGTATCAGAGCCTACTTCGCGTGGTCTCTGCGCGGAGTGAACTTGGGCTAAGTGGTGAATAAGTATGACGGATTAAGTGCCCGTTGAACTTAAGCTATGGAGTCATGACTTGTTATAGGCCTTAAATCTTTCTCCTGGTATTTGAGGACAATTGATAGGTACGTCAGATAGGAATCTCGAATGTTGATAGTTTACTCTTGGGACTGGCCTGCTCGAGATGTAAATTATCTTATTTCGAATTTCTCATGCCCGAGTACTCCAGAGTTGAAGCGGTACTAAGTTTAAGACTTGCAGTTTGGGAACATTAACAGGCTTTGTTTGACGAGAATGAGTACAAGAGGTCAACGAACGTTTAGTTCAAATAGAAAGTGAAGTGAGAGATCGGACGGGGGCTATTTTAACCAAGTGTGAAACGGCTTGTCGTGTTATCTTCTTATTTTGTCTTTGTACTGCTACCGTGTGTATTTGGCTTGTGGCGTGGTAATATCCACATGTATAGTATTTTTTGCATTTGATCTTGTTCAACTTAATATTCTTTGTGAACTTGGTGTGGCAAATTTTGCCGTTCTAGTCAATTTACTTTGTTACATACTAAATCACTTTTTGAAAAACAAAAAGAGAGAAAAGGGAATGGAGGGGAGACGTAGTCATGGACGTGGAGCTAGTCGTGGCCGTAGGGCCAGGCAAGCTCAAGAACCGAAAGAAGAAAGAGAAACAATGGCCGAGCAAGAACATGTGTGAGACCCCGGTTAGTCCTTAACTGTGATATTATGTGAGTGATTCGGTTTTAGGGTTTTAAATGTGATTATGTTCTAAATATTCGAAAAACCCTAAAATAGGTTGTTATTAAAACCCTAACTGTGTAAATTTTTGGTTTTGACCAAAACCCTAGTTTTCGTATTAATCATAAGTTTGTGTGGTAGTTAATCTTATGCATGTTGATATATGTTTTCATATGAGTAAATGTCGGATTTGATGCATTTTACATGGGTTAGGAAGAATTAGAAAGTTAGAAAACCCTGAACTAGAAAATTCGTAGTATTATAAGTTAATAGAAGTCTTAAGTTGGGTTTAAAACCCTAATTTTGCCTATGACAAGAAAGTTGTTATTTAATTGTTTTCATGAAGAATAAGGTATTGCATAAATATGGATGATTAAGTTAGTGAGGTGATTAGTAGAGAAACTAAGTAAGATTAATTAGTTTGGATTAGATTAAGTTTAGATCCTATGGAGTAAAATGTAAGAAGTTCAAAATGTTTAAGGGCAAGAGTTGAACAAAATGCAAGTTGGAGTGTAGGGGCTAAGAGGCAATTGTGGAACTTTTATGTGATTGGGTGAGTGGGAAATATCTCTTAGGGTTGATGACTAAGCTTATGACTAAGCATACCTCTAGAATATACAAGAGAAACCAAGCTAATAAATAACAAACTAGCAAAAGAAAAAGAGAGAGAGAGAGGGCCGAGAGGGAGAGGAAGAAAAAGAGAGAGAAAAGCTTTTGTTTCTTGCATTTTTTTTCATCAACCTTGAGTTTGGATCTTGGAGGAACAACTTGGAGCTTGAGTTTTGGAAGATCAACTTAAGAAACTTGCAACTAGAAGGTAAAAATCTCACTTGAAAACTTGGTAAAGTTAGGAATGATCTTGGATAGGTTAAAATGATGTTTCATGGAGTTGTTTTAATGTATTGTTGCTTATGAGATACTTGTGAAGGAATTTCATGGTTTATTTTGTGGATTTATGGCTGTCTAAATTTCAGTCAAGCCAAGGGAATTTAGGGCTTCTTGTTTTAAGCTTTGTTTAGTTAATTTGGTTAGTGATTAGACTTGATAATGGAACTTTTAGAGTGATTAATTCATTTGAATGGTGAATTCTTAATAAAATTAGGTTTGGTTTAGTTAGAATTTAGAAGGTTAGGGTTTGATTGGTTAGGGTTTTGAAGTGAGTGAAAAACTAGTGAAATTCGAATCTAGATTGTGGTTAGTGTTTGGTAAATTTTATGGTAATTTGGGGAGAAAATTTTGGACCATTAATAGGCCTTTTAGAAGCTGATATATGTATGATTATTTGGTATGAAGTAAGTTAGAAAACTTGCATGAGAACCATAGAAACGGACCACGCGTTGCGGTACGCGAAACCGTTCAAATCTGGAAAACAGGGCAATCCAGAATCTGAACTTTGGCTACATTTTTCTTTGTGCTACGTATTGATTCAGGCTCTACCCAAACATGAAAGTTATAGTTTCTGAAGTCCTTGTTGTGCCTGCAAAATTTCAACCCAATCCGATCAGTGTTGCCTGAGTTAGGACCAAAACACTAATGACTATGTGAAATGCTGGATTTGGTGACGTTTGTGGTTTTTGCTTCTAACCGTGCTCAGTTCACATTGATAACGAAGGAACTGGGTGTTGAGGTCTTCATAAAACTTGTAGAACTTTTTTTTAGCTTCAAAACGGTATAAAGTGCATCCAAATCCGAGTTCCGTATCTTTAGTTATACCCAAAACAAAATCGGGTGTCAGAACTGCCTTTGAAGTTGGACAGTTCTGATAGGAACTTTGGACCCATTTTTCCTTATGCTTTGTACTAATTCAGCTTTTGGTCAAAACATAAAAGTTATAACCTTACAAATGAGCTTTCCAACGCCTCTAGAATTTCTTGATTCTGACCTCTGAGTCATAAGTTATAGTCGTTCAAACAGGGCCTGCTCGGTAACCTGAATTAAAACGGCTGGGACTGTCTTGTGCATTTTTGTCCTAGTTCCATTGAGATCTGACTTGAGGTATCTTCATGAAAGTTGTAGCCCTTCTTCTTAGCTTCGCAACGGGATCTCATGCACTTCGATCCGATAACCGTTACCTCAAAACAGTTCTAGATGCCAAATCTGCCCGTTTCCGTTTGCCGGCCATTTCCATTTCCGTAAGCCGTTTCCGTGCATGCATGTGCCAATTTTGCCGTTTTGCTTGATTTATGCATTCTAGTAGCCATTTGTGAAATAATGTGGTACAATCTTCTATTTCAGACGGTGACGGGCTAGACGGTGCCAGTGGGGCCTACTAGCTGCTATACGTGACGCGATCTTCACACTTGTGTTATACTTGCTTTTGTGTAAGTATTCAGGCCGTTTTGTGTATAACTTGCTTATGTGCTTTGGTGTGGATGAGAGGGTACTTACGCGAGGGTGTACTTGATCACACTTGACCTAAACCCTAATTTGCACTTGTGCTTCTTTATGAGCTGTGTATATATGAATTATTTTGGTGTTGAATCCCTTGAACTTGTAGCTCGGGGTGACTTTTGTGAAATTTGTGAAATATAATGAAGTTGTGGGCCCGATTTCAAGACCTAGATGGACTATTCGAGCCGGCCGGGGCTTGGTTGAAACCAGTCCAACCTAGTCTTAAGGTCACCAAGTTTGTGGTTCTGTGAACTAAGTTTGTGAACCGAGCTTGTGAATCAAGTTCAATTTCGTTTCGTTTGCTCGAGCCATTTCGTGAGGTGACTGGCCAGTGACGGTAATAAGGTGTTAGGTGGGAGTACAAGTGGAGTTCTACGGACCCTTATCGGTGGTCGACGGAGTGTCGACAAGAGGTCACACATGGCACATGACGTGGCTTTGGAGCCAACCTGTATCCTTAACTTGTGTTGTTACATTTATATGTTTGATTTGACATCTTTGTGACGTAATTGTTAGTCTTAATGTGAAATTTATATTTTTACCCCTGTTTACTTACTAAGTATATAGTTTACCTCTTTCTCTTTGTTTTCCTTAACAGGGGCCGACGCAGGGAACTTTTGGCACTATCACTAGATTAGTTAGGCTTGGTTTGTAATAGCCGGACAACTAAGATGTTTCTTCTTGTTTTGGTGATCTGTATAAGGACCCCTCTTTGGGTCTACTTTATATTTTTGGTTATTAGCATAAGATAATGTAGTAGTCTGGATAACTCCTTTTGAGGATGTAAATAAACTCTTTTGGGATTGAATATATTGTGAATAGTACTCTTTTGGTTTATATAGTTTTATTTGCTTTGTGTTTTGAGTCCTGGCGCGAGTTAGGCAGGCGTTCCACCGATACCCTCGAGTTCGCCCTTGGGAGAAGTGGGGGCATCACAACATGAACCGAGGGTTGAGGCCGGAGATCAAATGGCGACGGCGATGCAACAAATAACAAATATCCTAGGACGACTGGTAGATCAATAAGGTCAAATGCCAGTGAATCAACCCCGGAATCCTGAGATATGAAAGGATAGGGCTCTTGAGAGGTTCCAAAAGTTTTTACCTCCGAAATTTCAAGGAGGGCCTGATCCGGATATAGCTGAACAATGGTTGGAGGCAATGATTAATATCTTCGGAGCTTTGAATTACACGGAGCAAAGACAAGTAAATTTTGCTGTATTTCAATTCGAAGGACCAGGCCGAGCGTGGTGGAATGTAATTAAGGCCAAGTGGGAAAGAGAACAGACGGTATGGACATGGGCGAACTTTGTAAGGGAATTTAACGAAAAGTATCTCCCACCTTTGGTCCAAGAAAGGAGAGAGGACGAATTTATTGGGTTGCATCAGGGAACCCTGAGTGTGGCCGAATATGAGACCAAATTTACTAGACTGTCTAAATTCGCTTCTGAATTGGTGGTTAAGGAGCGAAGGAGAATAAGACGATTTATCCAAGGACTAAATTTGGAAATCCAGGAGGCATTAGCGGCGGTTCAAGTTAATACTTTTACAGAGGCTCTTGAGAAGGCTCAAAGAATTGAGGATGCGAAAGCCCAAGTAAAAGCCTTTCAAACGCGGAAAAAAGATACATCCAGCAGCATACCTGAGGAATCCGGAGAAAAGATAATGCTCTCCAAAGTGCAAAAAGTGAACCATTCACTTCGCCCACCTTCGACATTAAGAGCATTAGATGAAAGGTCTACGAAAGGAAGTCAGATCGGATCAAAGGACATTTCTCGAGAAGGTCAAATAGTAGCTCCTCAATTGGCCTGTGGATACTGTGAAAAGGCAAATCACACTGAGAATGATTGCTGGCGGAAAGGGGGAAAATGTTTGATTTGTGGGAGTAACAATCATCAACATAGCAATTGCCCGAAGAAACAGTCACGAGAGGGTAGTACTCAACATGTGGAAGGAACAAAACCGAAACAAACTAATGAAAGAGGAAACTGAACAAAAGTATCATCACAAGTTTATGCCGTAGACCAGCAACAAGTTCCGGGGTCATCTGAGGCAACGGAAGGTAAAAATTTAGAGGACGAAATTTCTTAAGGGGGAGAGAGTGTGAGAACCCAAAAATTTTCACATTTTCTCAGCATTATTTTATTTCTTTGCCTACATTTTATACTTTCCTTGGAAATATTAATATTTTTATGCATTTTTACAAGCAAGTACAGTTTTAAATTCATTTTCCTAGTATGAGTTAGTGTACGTTAAATTTGAAACGTATTATCGATGTGGGACCCGCTAGTGCGATAAATATGGTGAGTAAAAGTGAGTTTTAGATGATATTAAGTGTGGGATTAGAGGTGATAATAATAAGTTAGTGAATTCTAAGTTCAAACCTTAGTATACGCGATTTAAGGAAAATCGGCTCGAACCGGCGGGTATCGCTCACTACCACTTGAACACACCACTTGACTACCACTTCCCTACCACCACATATCCTTGATATTGTTGCAAAATATCTCCCTCATCCTCAGCCCTTATAGCCGAAATATTTGACCCAAAATGCAAGGAAAAGAAAACAAAATTTTAGTTGGTTTTGGTGGTGACAAGTGTTGGCCACCTATGGTTCCTTGACCAAGCCAATGTCTTACCTTCTTATCTTTCATTTGAGTTCGTTCTTCACCATTTTTTTTCTGTTTTGGCCGAGAGCAAGGAGAGGCAAAAGAGTGAAGAGAGTTTTCAATTTTCAACCTTGAATCCAACCTTTTGAGTGCAAACAAGAAAAACTAAACCGATTAATCACTAGTTTAGAAGTTTGGGAAGCTTGAGGAACCAAAAAATTTCAAGGAGAAGTGGAGGATCCTTCTTGCAAGCTCTTGTTGTGACAGCCTCACCTCACCCTAAGGCGAACCAAAGGGTTTGGCGGACCGCCTGCCCAGTTCTCGCCGGGACTACGGATCCGGAACAAACATAAACCCTTCCAAACGCTCAAAAGAACTTCAAAAGGTTACATTCAGAACCAAATGAGCCAAAGTAAAAGATACAATCAATCTTTGGTACAGCATTCCCACGAAAATCAAAATGAAATGGAAGAGCCGCTGCTACGTCACAGTCCATCCCCGTACCAGTACACTTTGTTTAACATGAGAGAATGTACATGCCCAAATATATGTCACATAAACATGAGGAAACACTTCAAAATATACATAGTAGTAGGTTTACAAACCAAAAGGAAACATTGTATTAAGATACATTTAGGGTTTCCAACTTCCATGGAGCTATACAAAAGGGTGTTTATACAGGCTCAATTCATTCTTCAAAATGATCATTGGTCCAAAAGATGGTTCCCTGTAAGGAAAACAAGGATAACGGGACGGGGTGAGCTAAAAGCTCAATGAGGTACCAAAAGTATAAACGGTAGGAACAGTAGAACTCATGAAAAATCACTTTTAAGGCACATATTCACATCAAATACAAGAGATGAAAGAACACCACAATGTAAAGGATACAGGGGGCTCTCAGGAGCCAAATCCCCGTTGCAATACTTGATCCAGCCTCGTTGACCCTCTGTCAACGTTCAAATGAAGGAACCAGTCCCGTAGAACACCACTTTAATGCTAAAATCCCGTTCACCAAACATACCCCTTACCGGGTCTGAACGCTAAACAGGAACAGGAATGGTAATACTCGAGTATACCGGAATCAAGAGTCTCAATACTCAAGGATTCCATAAGAACAGGCACCCATGGATTGTCAATTTCCTCGACCAAGCCCTTGCATGGCTCGATTTAATTAACTCCCCATGAGATTGAGCTCAGGTTTAACCAGAAAGTCGCTGGACTCACTTCCAAACGACATCATAACAAGTGCAAGTACCAGGTTCAAGTTCATAACAGGTACAAGTAATTGATTTCAGTTTATACAGGACAGGCAAGAGAATGAGTGTGATAACGTACACCCTCGTTCATTCAAAATAACAGAGTTCACAGTTATCCATGTCACAAATTTCAAGTATAGAGAAACCAATTAAACAACAATCCAGGGGAGTGGTACACTCACCTATTAAGGTGAAATAACGTCCAGAATATCTTTTCGAGTAACCCTCTCAATCACCGATAAACCCTAAGGTTAATCAAGAGAACATATTACAGTTCCTCCAGCAAAAGTTAGGTGAATCGAAGACAATTCAAATACTACTAGTACAAAGTATAAATATGATTTTGAAAGTGAAAAGAGTATATTTAAACCAAAGGATATGAGTAAAATATTTGGAAAACTCATGCTCGCTCGTAAAACTTTGAAATATCCATTTGAAGAAATGAAGAAAACGTATTTCTATTAGTCGTAAATTTCATTTTTTCCAAGTGTACAAGTTTCGGCCAGATTCAACCTTATATACCTCGATAAAAGAGGACGTAAATATCCTAGATGGTTCATATGGTATTTGCCCTCAAATCGTTACCTAATCCTCGAGTGTAAAGTTGGGCAGCACGCCCTTTGTATTTACCTATTTTCCAGCCACTTATGCCTTCATTATTTTCCTCAATCAATTCCAAAGTCATACACAATATAAATTCATCACAACAGCCATTCAATAGGCTCAAAGTCATCCAAGTACAAGATTTAGCTAGGAAAATGACCGGAAATAAGCTTTAAGCTAAGGAACCAAAAAGGCAGATTCACCGCTACTTAGCGTATCGGACATAACCGAAACTATGCTTATTGGATTGAAGTGAAAGTTATACCGTTTCGAAACTAAGACATAGGGCTATAACTTTGATGAAGACTACTTAGTCCATTTCTCATCCTAACTAGGTCAAAGTTACCAAAACAACCCCAGATTTTCCAGTTCGAAGCTCACTGTGAAATTCAACTAGCAGTCCTGATTCATTCAATCATATTTCAGCACACACAACTCTGATTCAGGTAATTCCAAAGCCATTTGAAATCTAAGATACAAGGTTATAATTCTTAAGAAGACATCGACAACCAAATCAGTAGTATTCCCGGCCAAACTAACCAATTACAGAAGCTGATTATCAGTTTCGGACAGAAACAGGGAAGCAGGGGTATTTTGATCTTTTCATAGGCTACGTTACTCCGATTGGGCTGAAATTTTTCAGTCAACTATAAAACATCATTCTCTAAAACTTTCATGTTTTATGCTAAGCAATTCGGCTCTTAAACTAGGGTATAGTAACTATGGGCAGAATAGGGGATTGAAACCCTAAGTCTTGGAATTTTCGCACCAAACATGGAAATTTCCGGCAATTAACTACAATTTACGCACTATGGCTTCATTGTAGACTATCCCAAGCCATCATCCATAGCCACACCATACTAAACATATAAAAATACAAAAAAATCAAGAATAAATATAAAATTCACCAATCTCTACCAAAAGTCAAGAATTCTTCCACAAAATCACTTATTCAACTACTATCAATCACTAATTGAACATTATCAAGATCAAAGGAAAGATTCCTTAACCACTCACCTTGTAAACTCAAGAAAGAAGGCAACTTAGCACCTTTGCTCCTCAAACCACTTCACCACTCACCTTAATCCTACCAAGGGAAAGGTTTTTATGGAGCAAATCAAAGTTTTAACGGTTGGTTTGTGAGATCAAGGCAAGAAATTGAAGAAAGAAATTGGAAGTTTTCTCTTCTTTTTCCTCCAAGAAAGTCGGCCAAGAGAGGGAGAAATAAGATGAGTTTTTGGTCAATTTTTGGTTAATTAGTAAAGGTAAGTAAGATGTCAAAGTCAAGAATTAATCACAAGGTGACACTTGTCACCCTTATTTAATGCAACTCTATCCTTTTGTCTCTCCAATGATAATCCATCTAGGTAACT
>NC_040036.1:55734584-55837135 GCF_003713205.1 Coffea eugenioides | reverse complement strand
GCAGTTCGTTGAGGATCCGGCTCGATTTTCGCACTGTTATAGGGAGGCTAACAAAGTTGTTGATGCGTTGTCCAATGTGAGCGTATCTCATCCTGAGCAGCAAGTCAAGGTATATGAGTGCTTTAGTACGTTACCGAGGCTGGCTCGTGGGGCAACCTGCCTGGATAGATTAGGGTTGCCTTCGATTTAGAAAATTAGGCGTATGTAAGCGGAATGTTTTGCCTTATTTCATGAATAAATTAATTAAAAAAAACATTTCAAATACCCATACAAGCTGAGAAATAAATGGATATACTAATAAAAATGCTTCGCAAACAAACTTCATAGACATTTTTGTCAAAAAATTGCTCCGACCAGCTTGTAATCATATGGTACGATAATGATACGAAGAGTTTCAAGCGGAATCTTTCAACCAAGAAAAGTATACTTTATACTACCTATGATATGACATGCAACTCCTTTAATGACATAACCAACTCCTTTTGATTCTAATTTATCATATTAATATGGATATTGATAATCTAGAACTCAAAAAAAATCCATCTTCAACTAAAAAGTATTCCAAAATCAATTTGCAAAGCCTTTGAAATTCTCTAACTTACAAAATATATCAGGATTAAGTTTACAAAGCCTTCTAAAGTTTACCCAATTGTAAGGAATCATAGTGACATGCACAACGGAAAATTTAAAAATTTTTTATTTCTCTAGTAGGTCAACATTTGATTAAATCCATGTAATATAAAGTTGTTCAAGAAAATTACCTCAATCCATGGAGATCTACTTGAACCGGTGGAGATCTGACACTGAGGGGCAAAGTGATCCATGTAACCACACAAGTGTCTGGGCTCTAACGGTGATCCACACGAACCCCCTTAACTAGAACCTCCTTAAGCTCGATTAGTTGTAGCTATTGCCAAGACTGTGACGACCCACCTCCTCCTAAGGCGAACCAAAGGGTTCAGCGAACCGCCTACTCAACTCTTGCCAGGACTCGATACAATTTAATTCAAACTTAAGGATAACAACCGAATAATAAAAGTCGAAATGAAGAAAAGTCGCTTCCTTAAATAAATATTCAAATCTTACAACACAGGTTCTCAAAAGTACATCACTTTTCCCAAAATTTTCAATTACTCGAAGTCGGCTAATCAAATACAACCCAAAATACTAAGCAAAAATAGTCAAACCGGCTTCTCCAAAATTCTTTCCATTCCGAGTTCCTGCTAAGGAAAACAAAGCTAATGGGATGAGCTAATGCTCAGTGAGGCCAAGAAAACATGCAAACACATAGTTCAAGTAACAAACACTTGTATGAGAAATAAAGCTATAGCATTCAAGTAATTCACGATTAACAATTAAACACACTTGAGTAGGATACAGGAGCTCTCAGGAGCTAATTTCCAATTGCTTTGCCTAAGTTCGATCCAATGCCTCCACGTGGTGACATTCCGTCAACCGGGTAGGTATTTAATTCTGTAGAACTTTACTTACTCTATTTATGGTTCTGAGTCGACATGAGGGGTACCTCCCACCCGAATCGGTGTGGTACATGCTACCGCTCAGAGAAATAAATGGTTGATGAGACATCGCTCCAATCGACTTATACTTTGATTATGGTTCTGAGTCGACATGAGAGGTACCTCCCACCCGAATCAGTGTGGTACATGCTATCACTCAGGGAATTGATTATACATTTATGGTTCTGAGTCAACAAGAGAGGTACCTCCCACCCAAATTGGTGTGATACATACTATCGGTCAGGGAACCGATTACAATTGTTTATGGTACTCAGTCGACATGAGAGGTACCTCCCACCCGAATCGGTGTAGTACATGCTTTCGCTCAGAAAACTGATTATTTGTTTAGGATTTTAAGTCAACATGAGAGGTACCTCCCACCCAAATTGGTGTGGTACATGCTATCGCTCAGGGAAGCGATTATAGCACTGAGACGGTATGAGAGGCACCTCCCACCTAGATTGGTGTGGTACATGCATCCACTCAGGGCTTACGAGTTAAATATGTTTATGAACAATTACCGATCATGTGTATTCATGTAACAAGTATCGCATAATTAAAAGAAAGAGAGGACGAGGGCGTCCCCAAGAGTATACACATAAGTCGAGGAGGTTCACTCCACTCGACATCACAACACAAATATGGTTTGCAATAGCAACACTTCACTTAATTCACATAAAAATTCATTTCACACAATTCGAATATCAATTCACATAGCACAATTCAATTGTAGCATCACTTAAAGGAGAACGAGCGCGATAAAGTCCATACTCATCTCGACAAGTTTACGTATCATGTATAATACTTGTACAATTCATATTTCAATCACATAAACATTTCACATGCACTTGACACTCACCAATCAAAGTAAGGGAGTAAGTGCTCAAACAAGCGTTTAGGCGTCCATTTCGAGATCCTCTTGAAGGTCCCCTTAAGCGCCTGAGCAAATAATAATTGACTATCACACACTATTACTTACAAACCCCTTTGCTAACAAGGAAGATTATACACTTGTACAATACTAAGAAAATGTCACGGAAGAGGGCCTTAACTACTCGTAAATCGAGACTCAAAAGTGGGGTTTAGTAATACAAAGAAAACTGATTTCCTTCATGAAATCAAGTTTAAAATGGTCAATCAATATCAAAGGATAGGGAAGAGTTTCCAAAAACTCATTTCCCAACAAGTCGGAAAATTTCAGTTTTACGCGTCAAATTTAGAAAAATCAGAACTTGCACTCAGTAGGTCCAAAATTGGAAAACTTTAAACCATTGGAATCTTGGTTCAGAATACTAAAAGTTCCTAGAAGACACTTTTCTAAGATTCTAAACGGAAGACATTCAAATTTTAGTTCAAAGTGGCTGACTTGAGCATACAAGACAGTTTCGGTCATGTTTTTCGGCAAACTTTGGAAATTCGGCAAAATTCACAGAAAGTTAACTAGCCTCTGAAATTTCTAACACAACAAAAGTTCCAAACAGGGTTTTGAACATGACAAACGGAACTAAATTTGGAATCTTGAGTATCAAGATATAGCAGTTCAAAGTCGGTAAATTTCCACTACTAAACAGTGAATTTTCCAGATTTGAAAGTAAAGTTTGGGACATCATTTGGGTATCAAAATGGTTTTAGAATAACACCAAATTTGGTAAAATTCAAATTCCATATGAGAAATACTCCTCTATCAAATTTTACGTAAAAAATCGTATGGGAAGGTAGTTAACAAAACTACCAAAGTTTAGGAAATTCTTAAAGCAAATCTGTCTTCTTGTTTTCTTTTCCTTTTTCAAACACTTTGCACCATGAAATCAGTCTCATTTTGGTTCATTTGTGAAACCAAGGTCCAAGAAACATTTCATAAGCAATTGATAGTGGGTTGACATCAAAATTTCGAAATAAAACATCTCACAAACAACTAAACCAGTCGGCCAGCAAAAGGAAGGGTTTTCCAGCTTTGCCGCAGTTTGGAAATTGAACCATATTTCACTCAATACAACTTGGAATTGAGAATGGTTGGTGGCATTGGAAACTAGAATCATAAGGCTACATTTCATCAGAAAAAAATTGTTTTCAAAATCAATTCATAAGTGAGAGAACATAGAGCCACAAAATGCAGCTTCTACCTTTCTCTCGGTTAGACCATCAAAACAGGACAGCAACTTTGCCGAATCACTACGGCTCACTCATTTCGAACTAGAAAGTGAATTTTATACCGTTGGAAAGCTACAAATGTCTAGTTTCAAATGCCACAAATGGTACTTTGATTTTTACTTTTTTACAAAGAGTTATGTTTGATCAAAGTGGTACTGTTCAGACTGCCTGAACACATTTTCCAGGTTTCTTCAATTTTCGAAATCTCAAATTTTGCTCAACCAATTCAAATGATTTTTGGTAGAAACTTTCTACACACCATATACAACATATATACATCAGTTTCATAGTCATTTGAGCACAAAATTTTGAAATATAAGCAAGGCAATAACAGGATAAATTCGGCCAGCATTCCTGCGCAATTTTCTTTTGGTATTTCCTTCATTTCTCACCATGATCTTTTCATCTACACACATAACAATCATATTCAAGCAATTGCACCTCAAGCCAGCTGTCGCGCCCCATTTTTTACAAGAAAAATAAATAAATGGTTTGAAAAGTGAATTTTTGATTTGAAAAATGATTTTTGATTTACAAAGAAAGTGGGTCTAAATGGGACTTGAAAATGCGACGATTTGACCCAAAATATAGTTTAAAAAGGGTTTTTGAAATAAAAATCGGAGTCGCCACTTGATATAGAGTTAAGGTGTACCAAGTCACGTAAAAATGAATTTTTTAAAGGAAGAAGATAGAAAAGAAACCCCTTTTAAACGACTCCTAATCTACGTAAACCAACGAAAAAGGTTCGGGAGTCACATTTGACGAAGGGGAAGGCAAGGATGAAATCCAAGGCACCCCTTCGACCTAGCCAAGGCTAGTTGCGTGATTTAGTCAAAGATTATCTTGTTTTAACCAAAGCATTTATCACATTTGGATACACTATATGAATGCAAAACCTAGACCTAAGGGGACATCGGGGGGCAAAATTTCTCTTCAAAGATCGAATGGTGCCAATTACATTAATTGTGATGCCCAATAATGACTCTTTGGAGAGGTCACGAATAATGCAAAAATATAGACTCTAAGAAAAGAAAAGGAATAAAATAATTATAGAAATATACATGTCTTAAAGGAATGCATCATGTCGGGTACAGGGGACTAATGTTCGTGACTCAATTTTCCCTTTTAATAGAGGGAATACGAGCGTGCTAAGGCTAGAAAAGCCAAACTCGTCCATATCCCATATCCAAGGGGTTTTCCCTAATCTAATCAAGCAAATGAACTAACCTAGTTCTAATGCTTATATGAAATGCAAGTCTAATGCCATGTTTCATACAAAAGGGGCAAGTAATATACACATAAGGGACAATATAGGGGAAGGGGTATACATATATAAGGAAAGTGTCATGCGACATGGTGAAAGAGGCCCTAAAAGTAAAAATATGCATGAGATGAAGTGATTTATCACACAATCATGATCTAACGCGCGAAGGGCTCCTAAGGGCTAACGTTGGACTAGCCCACATCTACGCTCTCTCACAAGCATTGGACTTGCAAGAGCTCGAGGGGACAACCATGACTAGCATTGGACTAGCCACGGTTACGTGCATTTGCATCCATCATACACATATAAGTGATGTGCATAATTAAAGCAAGTAGACATGTGAGCTCGTAATTCACATAACACATAAGCATGCATATCTAGATGCCAAAACCTAGGAAAGCGATTAAACACATAGCACACAGACATGCAAAACACATAAGGCAATTAAGGCCCTAACTATTACATCTTTAGGGGGAAGGCCTACTACAATCTAAAGGGGGAATAAGAAGGAATAAAACAATTAAACCCCTAACTATTATAATTTTGGCATTCGAGTGCCTCCCAAATGATGAAATTGAACTAAAATTGAAGCAAAAGCTACGCAACTAAAGAAATAAATAAAGTGAAAATGAAGTAAACACTTAAAGTCATGCAATTGCACACATAAGACACATACGCACGTAGGGTCAAATAAAGTCAAAAATAAAGGATAGAGTGTACCTCCCTCGCAATGGTAAGCAAATGAAGGGAAAGTAGCTTCAAAACAATAAAAGGGTCAAGGTACCACTTTAATTGAGAAAAATTAAAAGAAATGCGCAAATACAAAGCTCACTTGATCATAAAGCCCCTAAAGTCGTGACTTAAGTGCAATTGAAACAAAGCATAGTAGTCAATTGAAGCAAACAAGCAATGAAGTTGTAAAATTAAAACTACCAAGGACCAAATTGAGGAGATTATCCAATTGATTGGGTCATAGCAGCATTGGTTGGAAGCCAAGGGGTCAAAGTGAAATTATTGAAAGAGTTTCATGCAAATGCCATGCAAATGCTACGAGGAAGGCAACAGAAAGGAATGCTTGCTGCAATTTCAACTTTCAAACGCAAATTTCAATCCACATGCACAATTTTGATCTAAACTTTACCCACCAAACATCAAAACTCTAAACTAAACAGCCGAGTATAGAACTTTAACATCTAAACAAGCAAAACACAGAAGGAAACTCATGCAAAAAGACACAAAGAAGCTCATGCATTCTGCAAATTCCAGCCACCATTCTCTCTACAACATTTCTCCTTCAGCTGAAGTATACTCATGCAAATAAAGCCTATCGATTTTACCCTCCCAACTCAAATACTAGCTCTTAACCCATGTAGTTAACAAACACTCTAAACCAAAATGACTGGATAGAAATGCAGCAAAAGAAAGGATGACACTTGCAGCAATTTTCCAGCCACGGCTTTTCTTTCCATTTTCATCATGCAGACCAGATTTTCGATTCAAAAGCACAGCTTTGATTAGATATTCTTCATCTCAACATCACAACTTTAAACTGAGCAACAAAACTGCATGATGATCACAATCCAAATGACCAGAAACTTGGAAAGATATCATACGAAAATTCTGGAAAAAATGCAGAAAAGGAAGAACAAAAACTGCTATAACTCTCTTATCATTTCATCAACACAGACCGAATATCAGAATTTTGGCTTGGGTAAAAAACAAACGTTGCAAGTCTCACTCATAAATTAAACCAAATACTATATCTGGTTGCAGGGTTAAAGCAGTAAATCTATCAAAGGATCCCAAATAAAGAAAAAGCAAAGCTGGGCATCTTCTACACTTTTCATTGCTACTCTCTGCAACCTGTTGTGCTTTATTACCAAAACATTACCAACAAAACATCAACTTTTGAATCAAATGATCATAAGACATTCCCCCAATCATCAACCAAGCCAAATGACACACTTTCATTGCGAGATCAAATCAGAAAAATCTGAATTGGTGACCACTAACAACACAAAGGGCGGCAAGAGTTATATAACAGCAAAACAAAAGTGCAGCAACAACTCTGCTAATTTCTCTATGATTTTACAACTTCATTAGCTATTCAGGGAGCTTACATTAGATTCCAAAACCATCATAAAACATTAGCCTAGACATGCAAATCAAGGGGAGATGGGAAAACTGGCAAGCTCAACATCATTCCTATGTTTC
Source organism: Coffea eugenioides (assembly GCF_003713205.1). Classification (NCBI taxonomy): domain Eukaryota; kingdom Viridiplantae; phylum Streptophyta; class Magnoliopsida; order Gentianales; family Rubiaceae; genus Coffea; species Coffea eugenioides. The sequence continues at coordinate 55,829,989 of NC_040036.1, read as the reverse complement.
TTGCTGCAATTTTCATTCCACGGTCTTTGCAAACCCATGAAACTTTCGGCCAGCAAGATTCATGCAGGACTTTGACACGCCCTTTGTACCGTAAAACAAGACAGCCAACAAGTTAAGTCAAGATCTTTCCTAAAACTCTTAGCAAATATCACCAAAACATTAACAAAGTTCCATAATCTTCATTTGAAGGACACAGCTTTTCAAACAAACCCACGGACGAGAGGAAAGGAAATGAAAGCAACGAAAGGCAACATCAGTATGCGACTGACGGAATCTAAATCTGGTCAAAATATGCACTGCTCTTTCCCTTTTAATAACCCAAACGAACAATATCAGAAAACATCAGATTCCTGGCTTAAACTTCCCCCCAGATTCATGAATAGCAAAAAGTAAACAACCTTCAGTCATGGGCTTAGAACAAAATCCGAAAAATAGTTCTAATGATTAACTTACCGAGACAAAGAAACCTGAGGAATCGATGCAAGCTGCGTGGATTTTCTGGAGTGAAACCAGGCGCCCCTTTCGCTTGGCTCAAATTTCAGCAGAGAGATTTCTGAACTTTTCTCTCTTCCCTTTCGATGGAGATTCGCGACTGAAGATGGTATCACAACTTCTCACGAGGGTCAGCAGCTTCAATAGATTCTTGGCTCGCCAAGGAAACAGCACCAGATTCCGTCTTCCCTCCCTTTTTGCTCTTTTCTTCTTCAATCCTTAGCCCCGCCGCTACTCCCTCAGAACTCTCTCAGACCTCTTTTCTCTTCACCGTTTTTCTTTCTTGCCTTCTGATCCGACCTTCCCTTGCTATCCTACTCTCCTCTGATTTTTCTCAAGCTCCGCCGCAACTCTTGCTTTCTAACCTTTCGCTCTCGTCTCTCTTGTTTCCTCACTTAACCAGCCGCCAACTCTCTTGCTTTGTTTTTTCATTTTTTTTCCATTTTTTGGCTCCCCCCATGGCTTCTCCCAAAACCTAGCCGCCTTTGCTTTCCTTCCCTTTTTCCCTTTTTTTGTTTTCAAATCCTCAATCCTACAAGTGTCTCCATCTCCCCCCTCCTAAGTGATGTGTTGTCCAAATATAAAAGGGACACTTGTTCTAATGCATGTTCTCCATTTGTCTAGCATGCAAACTTTCACTAATTTCACACATTATTTTGTATTTTTGTATTTTTCATTTTTCCCTTTTTTGAAATTTAGTATGAAGACAAAAATAATAGAATAAAGTGAATTAGAACAAAACAAAATAAAAACACTAGAATTGAAACAAATAAAGCAAAGTTAAAAAATCAAAAATTTGGTGTCTTCACAGCTACCTAGAGGTCACCACAAGACCGCTAGCCTAACATTTAAAGCAATAAATTAAACACTTCAAGTCCGCTAGCCTAATCCATGCTTAGGGTTCAAACCCTTGCAAATAATGCTCCAATCTTTGAAGAAAATGGAAAGGTTCAAGGTTGATGAAGACTACCTCTCAGCTTTGGAAGAAACCAGAAATTTTGGACTGAAATTCTCCCAAGAAAACCTGCAAGATGAAGCCTTTCTCCAAGCTAAAGCTGCACTCCAAGTGGTATGTGAGTTGTGTGAAGATTTAGAGGTGAAATGGTGCAAGATTGGATGGAGTTTTCTTTCCTTCTTCTTCCTTGGGGCTGCTGGCCAAAAAATGGAGAGAGATGAGAGAGGTTTGTGTGCTAAAACTTGGGGAGAAAGAATGGAATAGTAGCCTTAAGTGTTGGGCAAAAAGTCAACTCTTAATAGTGTCGCGCGCGGGTATCGTACCACCGTTTTCTCTCTTGTTTGTTACACTTGTGCACTAAACCTCCAATAAAATTCCTTTAACACTATAATTATTCACTCTTAGTAGTCTAGAATAAATTTCTTAAATCTCCACTTAATCGTTCCGGCTCGATTTACGCGAACTTCCGATTCGCACGCGATAAAACAAAACTTAAGGTTAATTCACGCCACTAAAATATAATTAACTAACTCTAGGGCAGATAACTTATAAAATGACTAAATTAAGAATGAAAACCTGAGTCCTCAAATCTCAAAGATCATTGGACTCTCGGATCGAATATTATATCGAAAAATGTGTATTTGATATTTCTCGCTAAACGAGCCGTAGAAAAATTAAATTCGCGAATGGAACGTTTTAAAAATATAAAAGAGACATTTTTTCATAGAAATGGATTTTAAAATGAATGAAATAAATTATTCAGAGTAAACGGGTGATTAAATAATTAATTAAGCCATTAAAATAATATAAAAGTAAGAAAATAAAATCCGGGTCCTCACAAAGACACCTCCCACAAATTGGTTGAGAAAAACCCTAGTTTTTTACCATAAAAAACTTGCCCCAATTAGACAAATAAAAGATATGATTTTCCCTTATTTCTTTCGACAAATTTAGGGTATTTTTCTCTCCAAATTTTTCTTAAAAATCTCACAAACAATTTGTATGTCGACTAGTCTTAATAGTAAAATTTTGATAAGTATTTATTGACAAATAAGTTATCCATGTCCTTATGAAAACCTAAAATCAGTTTCCAATAGGATTTAGTTTCCGTATTCTAATACGACATTCGTATTTTGAAGACTTAAACTTATTTGTACTATAAATCTCTCAAGTTTAATTTGTCTCACATATTGAACTATAAGATATAAAACTTATCTTTCAAATCTCTACTTGAAATTTATTTAATCCAATTAAAGAAGTTCTTAGTGTGTGTGACACATTAGGTTCTCATATACATTGGCAATAACTATGAGTTATAATTCTTAATTAACAAGAATTAGATAAATTAAAATCCTTTTAATTTATCATTGATTCTACTAATCAATCAACTCATACTTATAGATCAAGATTGACATCTAGCAATGCATCATGACCACTCAAATAATGAGAAAAGTCAAGTCGATGACTTCATCTTTCAGTGAACGCTTATCATGTAATTAATATCCTTTTATCACAATTATCTCACATTAATCTTGGAATATGTTGTGTCTATTCCAATACGTGATTAATGTTCATTTCTTATACCGAAATATAATTCCAATAAAAAAGCTGTAGACACCAAAATTTTAATTTTATTTAATTTAATTTTAGCTTTATTTTTTTATTTATTCTTGTTTTTATTTTATTTTATTTTAGTTAACCAAAGTTTGCAAAATGATAGTTATCTATTTTTGAATAAGGTTCATCTTCTTTTAAAAATAATCAATAAAATAAAAACATTTTTTGCATTAAATTTCTGAAAAAAGAAAAGTCTCACAAAAATTTGTTTTTAATCTTTTCAAATTTCATTTCTTCAAAATAAATGAAAATTTGCAAGGCAATTTCAAATAGGAGTTTACATTTTGTTTACCCTAAATTTGTTTTGAAAAACAAAATAAAAAGAAAAAAACAAAATAGGTGGAAGGCATGCATGGTAGCTAAGTGTATTAGGTGAGTATTAGCCATATGTCTTTGTTTTTTACACAACACATGCAAGGGGCTAGGTGGCAAGACAGGTGGAGAGTGTGGAAAAAATCTGGAACAAGGAAGAAACAAGAGAGAGGGCTTCGGGCAAGAGGAAAAAAAGAAAGAAGGGAAATGAGAAAAAGGGAAAAGAGAGGAGAAGGGGGAGGTTGCGAAGGAAAAAAGAAGACAGCTTTGGGGCTGAGGAAGAAAAGGAAGAAAGGAAAAAGGAGGAAGGGAAAGAATCTGGGGAGAGAGCAAGAAAGAGGGAGACTGCAAAGGGATTGAGAGAAATCTGAAATAGAGAGGGACAAACTAGAGGAGCTTCAGGCAGGAAGAGGAAGAAGAAACAAGCAAGGGAAGAAAGGAAGAAAAAGGAAAAGAGAAGAGAAAGGAAGGAGGAGGGGAAATCTGCGAAATCAGGAAGAAAAACAGAGGAGAAAACGAGAGAGAAAACAGAAAAGTGCAGAAAAATTTTTCTGCAAAACCCATGCCCAGGCTGATCAACCAAGCCCTTTCCCGATCAAATTCCAACCTAATCTCTGGTCCGAAAAGTGAAATTTATTTTTCTGCACTATCTCTGGATACCCATGAACAATTCTTATTAAGAAATAATCTGGGAAAGACCTCTCCAACCCTCTCAAATCGTAGCTCAAAATGACGAGCTTGCTGGAAATTTCTGCAGCAAAATTTCTGGGCTTCGCTCCAGCAAACGACAATCATTTCTTGGGGGAACCTCACATCCATTTGACCGTGAAAACATTCCCAGGTAAATCAAGACTCCTTCCCTTGTTAATCTAACATTTTTTTTACAAAGATTGAGGCCCATTTGGACATGAGTTCTTGAACTTGGCTGCGGTTTGATATGCTTGTTTGATGGCTCTGTCATGCCTATTTTTCTGACGATTTCTGGTTTTGCATTAGTCATTTAGAGCTTGATGAAAAGTTCAATGAAATCGGAAGAAGCTGATGCTCACATAAAAGCCATGAATCAGATTTTATTTCTTTTATCTTTTCTTTTTCTCTTACTTTATTTCCACATAAGCTGTTAATTCAGATCTTCACTTCATACCATTGCGTCTGGATTTTATGTTATTGTGGGTCATGAGACTTTGTGTGTAGGAGTCACCCCACGTTGCTTTTAAGTTGATAATGAGCCCAGAAATTCATAGAAAGTTTCATGAATGAATCTGGAATCGATACATAAATGGTGATTTAAGGAAAACTAGGAACTAAAAAACTAGGGTTTTGTTCATCACGGAATCTGACGGCTAGGGTTTTGTCTTCACGGCACCTTGCGTGGTGTAGCCATGGCAGCCCTCCGGCTCCCTGCTGGAGGGCGTCCCCCTGCGCATACAGTCTCCTCGTCTTTTCAAGGTAAGTCTTTTTCGGATCTGTTCAAACAGAATGCGTCACAACCATCGCTTTCCATTGCGGCAGAAACGGCAACCCACAAAGGCGAACCAGCGATTCTTTTTTCTCAGGCTACTGTGGACTCCTTGGCTGGTCCTTATCGTTTTGCTTTAGTTGGGAAGTTCCCCAGGGGTAGGCCGAGACTGGAGGAGGTGCGTAAATTCTTCTCAGCGCTGGATCTAAGAGAGATACCCACGGTGGGTTTGTTGGATTCGCGGCATGTGTTGATTCAGCTACAGACTGAGGCTGATTTCCATAGAGTGTGGTTCAGGAGGGTGTGGTACGTGGCCTCTGCTCCTATGCGTGTTTTCAAGTGGACACCAGGCTTCCATGTTGACAGAGAATCCCCTATTGTCCCTCTGTGGTTCCAACTTCCGAAACTCCCACTGCATTTTTTCCACAAGGAGGTGCTTTTCCAAATCATGTCCTGTGTTGGTGTGCCTCTGCTGGTAGACGCGGCCACGCTTGCGGTCTCTCGCCCGAGTGTGGCTCGCGTATGTGTCGAAGTGGATCTATTGAGAACGTTACCGTCGCGTGTATGGATTGGGAATGGAGACAGTGCTGGTTTTTGGCAGGAACTGGAGGTAGAGTTTTTACCCCAGTATTGCACTCACTGCTGCCGCCAGGGTCATGGCGAGAACAATTGCCATATTTTGCATCCGGAAATGCGGCACTCTATTGGGCAGCGGGCCAAACTGGGGGATGTGCAGCGGGGGCAGGAAGAGAGGTCCTCTGCACGGGCTGAGGGGACGGCTGGAGCTCAGCGGCGAGAGAAGGAGGAGGTGCAGCAGCAGGGCTCGCTAAAAGGCCCAGTAGATGCTCCCAATGGGCCGGAGGTGCTGTCCTCCCTGGGTCAGGGGACGGTTGGAAGTCAGCAGCATGGGGTGGAGGAGCTGCAACAGAAGGTTTCGCTAGGGGAGGAGGCGACGCTTCAGCAGGAGGAGCACCAGCCGCAGGTCACAGGGGTGGGGCTGCAGCCTGTCACGCTTCAAGCGTTGGAGATGGGCTGCTCGGAGATGGCTACTGGCCCAGCAGCGGGTGTGGGTGTGGGGTGTACGCTGGGTCTGTTTGGGAAAGATGACGCCAACATGGGATCGGTATGGGCTGGGGGGGCCGCGATGGAGCAAGAACAGGTCTGCACTGCACGACTTGAGAAAGGAGATGGGGTGGCGGACTAAGTCGCAGCGGTGCAGCGACAGGTTGGAAACTTATCACCTAGGGGTGGGGGTGTTATGGTGAGGATACATGAGGGATCATCATCATCAGTGGCAGGATTGAATCTTGATCCTGTGGTATCGTCTAGCAGTTTTGCACAAGAGGTAGATGGGTTGGGGAAGGCGTCTGTGGCTAAGGGACGCGGCACTCGCGCGATTTGTCCCTCAGATAGGACCCTACGACCTAGGGGTGCTGTATCCTCAAATTCCTTTTCTGTGGTATCTCATGATTAAGGTGCTTTTCTGGAATATTAGGGGGGTGGCTCATGCCCCTAATCTATCACGCCTAAGAAAGTTAATCAAATTGCACTCTTTACAATTAGTTGTGGTTGTTGAGCCCAAGACGGGCTTGGATAATCGCACTGCCATTAGACTACGGTTGGGGATGGACTACTGCCTCTCTAATCAGGAGGGTTCAGTTTGGGTGTTTTATCAGTCTTTGTTTGCTTGTCAGTGTATCGGGGAGTCGTCACAACATCTGACTATCCAGGTGCGCTCGCATCTATTTCCTACCCCTATTCATTTGTCTTGTATTCATGCCAAGTGTACGGAACACGAAAGGGAGATTTTATGGCATGACTTATTAAGTGATAACCCGGGGTCATATCCGTGGTTCTTAGTGGGGGATTTTAATATGATCACAAATGGAGAGGAGAAGAGGGGGGGCCTGCCATTTAGACCTTTGGAGGGTGTGGATTTCCTCAATTTCATGTCCGAAGCAGGAGTGGTGGATGCAGGGTTCTCAGGGTCTAGGTATACCTGGTGCAATAATCGTCCAGGTCCGGCTCGGATTTGGAAACGCTTAGATAGACTCCTTCTTAATGGGACTGCATTGGGGATGCCCCACCAGGTCACGGTTCAACACTTGGGCAGGGATCCATCGGATCACGCTCCGTTATTGTTATCCGTGGTAACGCGGCTGGATAATAAACCAAGGCCTTTTCGTTTCTTGAATGTTTGGACCATGCATGAGGATTTTTTAGGGGTGGTTCGTGAATGCTGGGCACAGCCGGTGGGTGGGTCGCCTATGCAAGTTTTGGCATCAAAGTTGAGGGCCGTGAAGCAGGTACTGAGGCAATGGTCTAAGCTTAAGTTTGGTGATATTTTTGAGACAGTTCGGGTCGCTGAGAGCGAGTTGGTGGATGTAGAGACAAAGTATGACTTGGACCCTTCGGATGCATTGCGGTGTGAACTAAATCAAGTCCAGGCACGATTGCGTCGAGCTCGTTTGATCGAGGACGGCTGCAAAAGGCACGTGCTAAGTGGCTTCAAGATGGGGATAGAAACTCGAAGTTTTTCCATTCAGTAGTGGCAGAAAGAAGACGGCGGTCAGTGATTCATCGAGTGAGGGGGTCAGACGGAGAGTGGCTCGACGAGGAGGCGCGAATTGGTGAGGCGGCTGTTACTTTCTTCCAGGAGCTTTTCACGGCGGAGACAGTTCTCCCGGCAACTGGTTTATTGGAAAACATTCCGAGTTTAGTCTCTGCCCAAGACAACGTTATTCTAACAGAGATCCCGCGGCTCGAAGAGGTTAAGGACATAGTGTTTGCCCTAGATGAGGAGAGTACGGCGGGGCCGGATGGGTTCACTGGGAAGTTCTTCACTTTTGCGTGGGAGGTGGTGGCCATGGACGTGTATCAGGCAGTGGTAAGCTTTTTCTGTGGGGCTGAAATCCCTAGGAACTTCATGGCAACATCGATTGTGCTGCTGCCTAAGGTGGAACATCCTCAGGATTTCACCCAATTTAGGCCTATTAGTCTCTGTAATTTCGCTAATAAGATCATTTCGAAGCTTCTTTCGGAGAGACTAGCTAAGATTTTGCCCCGGCTCATATCCCCACAACAGAGTGGTTTTGTGAAAGGGAGGCAGATTGCGGATAACTTTTTACTTGCTCAGGAGTTGGTGTCAGACATTACGAGGTCTAATCGGGGTGGGAATGTGGTGATTAAGCTGGACATGATGAAGGCGTACGATAGAGTTTCGTGGCCGTTTCTGCTACAGGTCCTTCGCCGCTTTGGGTTCTCTGAGACTTGGATTGATATGATTTGGCGTCTGGTCTCTAACGTCTGGTTCTCGGTTTTGGTCAACGGCGCACCTCAAGGATTCTTTAAATCATCACGGGGCCTCCGGCAAGGGGATCCCATTTCACCGGCCTTATTTGTCCTCGGCGCTGAGGTGCTATCTCGCACCTTGAATACGGTGGCCAGCCAGCGACAGTTTGTTCCTTTTAAGGTCCCTCCTCGGTGCCCTGTTATAACGCACTTGGCGTACGCAGATGATGTTATCATTTTCTCCAGTGGTGCGCGGTCCTCGTTAAATCTGATTAAGAGGGTCCTGGAAGGGTATTGCATTACATCGGGTTAGCGGATTAATTCACAGAAAAGCTGCTTCTTGACTCATCCAAGGTTTCCGGCACCGAAGGCAGCAGTGATTGGCCAGGTGCTAGGATTTCAGAGGCGGCCGTTTCCGGTTAAGTACCTAGGTTGTCCTTTGTACGTGGGACGGAGGAAGAAGATCTACTTTGCGGACGTCTACAATGCGGTGGTGGCTCGGATCTTATCATGGAAGCATAAACTTTTATCTGTGGGAGGTCGGGTGGTGCTAATTCAGAGTGTGTTAGCCTCAATGCCCGTTCACTTACTCACAGCCGCTTCTCCACCAAAGGGGGTCATTGTGGCATTGGAAAGGGTGTTCGCCGATTTCCTGTGGGGGACGTCTGGCTTTGGGACTAGGTTTCACTGGATTCGGTGGGAGGCATTGTGTAGGCCGCGAGAGGAGGGAGGGATTGGCTTGCGTGGGCTGAAAGATGTGCACGACTCGTTCTCGGTTAAGCTTTGGTGGAATTTCAGGCAACAGGCGTCACTCTGGGCAGAGTTCATGGCAGGGAAATATTGCGCGGGTTTGCATCCTTGCCTGGCAGAAGCAAGCCAGCGGGGATCCCTCACATGGAAGAGAATAAGTTCAGTACAGCAGGTGGCGGAGGACAGCATCAGTTGGGTTGTTAATGCGGGTTTGATGGACTTCTGGCATGATAATTGGTTGGGGACTGGTGCGTTATGTCAGAAGGTGGAGATCTTCCATGACCACCTGGTTGCTGATTTTGTTGACTGCGGGGCTTGGAACATTGTCATGCTTAATCAGTATTTGGATGCAGGTTCGGTGGCGAACGTCCTTGCTATGGACCCACCGACATTTCAGGATCCTGATAGAATGGTTTGGGCTTTGACTCCATCTGGCAGTTTCTCCACGGAATCAGCTTATTCCCTCGTCCGGCAAGGTGGTCACCGATCGTGGAGTGCGGCAGCCATCTGGCACCAGTGTATTCCACTAAAAATCTCTTTCTTCATGCTGAGGCTGATGCAACACAGGCTCCCTACCATGGACAGACTAAGGGGGGCTGGGGTTCAGGGCCCTTCTCGCTGCTGGTGTTGTCTAGAACCCAGGGTGGAGGACTTAGATCACATTTTTTGTGCTGGAGAGGGGGCAAAACGAGTCTGGCGTCATTTCGAGATGCGGCCGGGGGAAATGGGGCCGATATATACGGCGCGGCATATGATTTGGCTTTGGTGGATTCGGAGCGGAAATACGGAAGTCTTGAAATGTTTATATAGGATCCTCCCCGCGGTGGTTTGCTGGGAATTATGGAGAGCGCTGAATAGGGGTGTGTTTGAAGGACAACGACTGAAGATTAGGGCAACTGTGACTCGGATCGTTCAGTTACTGGGCGAGCTCTTGCGGACCCGTTTTCCATGGGTGCGGTTTACATCCTCGTAGGAAGAGTTATTTCAACAGATAGCGTCATGTCGACCGCGAGTGAGCATTCAGCCCGTCCGCTGGATTCAGCCGCCAGGGGGGTGGAAGTTGAACTCCGATGGGTGTTCTCGGAGGAACCCGTGGGTGAGTGGAGGGGGCTGGGTTGTAAGGGACTGTCATGGGAATTTTGTCTTCGGCTATTCCGAGTTTTTTGGTACGATGAGTAGCCTGCATGCAGAGCTGCGCGGGTTGCTTGTGGGAATAAAGCATTGTATGGATCGAGGGTTCCAACAGTTACATGTTGAGGCGGACTCGTTGACGTTGATTCAGATCGTGCAGGGGGATAGTGCATGCCCTTGGCAGTTGCAGCGGGAGCTGGACGTTCTCCTCCAATTTCGTCACTGTTTTCATTCTGTCACGCATTGTTATAGGGAAGCGAACTCACCGGCTGATCGTCTGGCAAACTATGGGGTTGATTCTGAGTTAAGGCAGGTCTTTACTGCTTTTGCGGATCTGCCCCGATTAGTCAGGGGGGACCTTAGGATGGATAGGTTGGGCTTTCCAACGTTTCGTAGGCGGGTGGTGAGGCACTCATAGATGTTGTCTCATCTGTTTTCTCGTGTGTATGCTTGGTTTCAGGCCTTTATAATAAATAATAGTAGTATCTTTTCTTAAAAAAAGAAAAAAAAAAGAATCTGGAATCTGCATTACAGATTTTCCCCACATTACAGATTTTCCTTTCTTTTGTGTCCTCAATCTGGTAACTTGATGATAAGTTTATGGAGTTTAACGGGAATTTGAGGCTGTTTTCTTGTTTAAGATTGCCGTTAACGATTGCCGCATGAGGTTTGCTAAAATTTCAAAGCATCAGAAAGTTGAGTAAATTCTTAAATTGTTATGAAAAAAAAGTTGTTCTACAAGGGGGTAATTTTTGAAGCTAGTTCTAAGAGTATGATCTTCGCATTTGTGAAATACGAGTTCAAAGACTTCGCATTTCACAAATGCGAGTTCAAAGACTGTCAGTGTTTCACCAAAAAAAGAAAGGTTTAGGGAAAAAGTAAAAAATAGCATTGAAGCTCGCATTTGGCAAATGCGAACTTACCAAGCTCGCATTCATCAGATGCGAGCTCAGGTACCTCGCATTTCTCGAATGCGAGGTACTGAATCTGAAATGTCCCCAAAAGCGGTGATTCAATTTAACCTCGGCTTGAACCACTTGCTTTGTCAGAACATCCGCTGATGAATCCTTCTCTTCTCAATTTTTCTTCTTTGGCCTTTCTGCAAAAAATGACCCAACAATTCACTTCCAATGCTATACAAACACCAATCAACGTAGAGAGACCTAAACAATAGGCATTCAAATCTGTCTCCTAACCGATAGAAATTGAAGCTCAGTATCTCCATCCAGCTCACTCTTTCTTCTCTTTTGCTGAGCTAGACAACAGAATTGCAGCTTCCAGGATCGGCAGACGGAATCCCTCACATCTTTCTCGTTGGAAGCTCTCCGCCATTGTAGAGCTTCAACCCTGTTTGGAACCCGTTTCTGCCAAGCTAGCCAGCAGCGCCTCTCTCCCCTCTTCCCAATTTGCCACTTTTACTACCTCAACAGGACTCCCCAACCAATTTTGTGTCCCATTTGGGCTGCACATTTTCTTTTCACTTGGCAAATGGCTGTCAAATTCGTGGCTATGCTCTATTGTTCAGAAACAGCATAAAAGATATGGCTATGCTCTGTTTCTTTTCACTGACCTCGCATCTCAGTGACCTCACATTTAAGAGATGCGAGGTCTGGTTTTTTTTTTTTTTTTTGGATTTCGTTGGTCGAAAATTCAAGGAGACTTCGCATTCAGCAAATGCGAGCTCAGGGAACTCGCATTTGCTAAATGCGAAGACCCCTTGGACGGAATCCCATACCCAAAATGCCACTTTTGTAGAATTTTTTTAAAATTCATCATAATTTTAGAAATTTCTCCAGAAAGTTGGAGAAGCTCTCCTTCGAAGGAGATGCATGAAAAGTTTCCAAAATTGCGTTTTTGACCCCTATATTTTTAAATAATTCTGCTATGGCCCAAAAATATGGAAAAATAATCAATTTTACCCTTTGGAAATTCAAACGTTCTTTTTATGTTCTAACCATATTTTAAGTAAGTTTATTCTCTAGTCTTAGGAGATAATTAGAGTTTAATTAGTTTTTCCTAGAACTTTATTTTCGACCTCTAATCTTAGCAATAATAATAATTTGACCCTTAAAAATTTTATAATTGTTTCAATTAGGTCCTTGCTTGTTTTAATTTCTTGAATATAGGTTATTTACTTTCATTTAAATGCTTTAATTGTTCAATTTCATGATTATTTCCATTTCTTTACATATTGTTGCTTTTATTTGTTAATTAAATTGGTATGTTGACTACTTTGTTGATTTTTGGAGCTTTAAATAGGATAAATCCAAACCCAATTAGCTACTACTTCAAGGGGAGGTATTTTCTTTTATTATTTAAAAATCCTATGTGCTCCTATGTGATTTTATGTCTGTAATTGCATGTTGTTTGAATTTTTTAAATTTTTTTTATTTATTTATTCACTTTATTTGTTTTTAATTTTGTATATTTATTTTAATTTAATTTTTGATTATTTGGGAGGCAATTAAATGCCAAATTGTAATAGTTAGGTTATTATTTTATTCTTTACCCCTTTAGATTGTAGTTAGGGCCTCCGAATATAATAGTTAGGTCTCTATTTGCTTTTATTTGTTTATATGTTTGCATGCTTGGTGCTTATGTGTTTACTCGCTTTCTTAAAATCTTTGCATCTAGATATCATGCTTATGTGCTATGTGCTCTATGTGATTTATGTGTTTACTTGCTTTTATTATGTTTTATATGATTTATTTAATTATAATAAATGCATGACATCACCACACTAATCCAACGCTATTTGTGGCCATTTGTTTCGATATCTCACTAGTCCAATGCTAGTGAGAGCTTATAGACATGGGCTAGTCCAACGCTAGACCCTTAGGGACTGTCCACACTCTAGATCATGTTTGTGTGACAAATCACTACATTTCATGCATATTTTCTACTTTTTAAGATATTTATCATTTTTGCATGATATTTCCTGTATATGTATATCCCTTATCCCTACGTGTGAAACATGACATTTAAACTTGTATTTCATGTAAGAAAAATTAGAAATAGGTTAGTGCATTTGGTTGATTAGGTTAGGGAGTACCCTTTAAATATGGGATATGGACGAGTATGGCTTCTTAGCCTTAGCATGCTCATATTCCCTCTATAAAAGGAAAAATTGAGTCACGAATCTTAGCTCTCGTACCCGTTATGTTGTATCCCTCTCTTTTAGGTCACGTATATTTGTATATTATAATTTTGTCTATTTTTTCAAGTCTCATGTTGCATATTCGTGACTTCTTCAAAAAATCACTTTGGGCATCACAATTAATGCAATTTGCACCAACTAAAATTCGAAGAGACATATTGACCCTTCCAATAACCATTAGGTCATTCATATAGTAACATCCAAATGTGATAAGTTTTATAAGTTAAACTAAGAAAATTTTCCAACTAAATCACGCAACTAGTCTTGACTAAGTTGAAAGGGTGCCTTGGATTTTATCCTTACCTTCCCTTTCTTCAACCGTGACTCTCGAGCCATTTTCTCTTGATTTTCGAAAACTTGGAGTCGTTTAAAAGGGGTTTTCTCTACTTTTTATTTAAAATTCATTTTAGGTAACTTGGTATACCTTAAGTACACCTTAAATCAATACCAAGTGGCGACTCCTATTTTTTATTAAAAAACCCTTTTTAAATTATTATTTTGGGCCAAAATCATCGCACTTTTAAGTCCCATTTTTAGGCCCTTTTTCTTTATTTATTCTCTAACAAATCAAAAACTCATTGTTACTCAAAATAAATCAAAATTCATTTTATAAACCCATAATTTTAATTTTTGAAAAAAGTGGGGCGCGACAAAAGTATTTAGAAACACTTTTTAACAATCTTCCACTTAGCACTAAGAATTCTAAATTATATTTCTATAAATGGCCAGACATGAGATAACTAACTCCTCTTTAATAAGAGGTGATAAATCCTTATATGTTTATTCACTACCTTTCCATGCTTCAAGTATATATCCATCTATTAAGGATGTGATCAATCCATATTACGGGAGCAATCATGTAACAAACAAAGTATATTCGTTTGTACTCAAGATACCATGATAACTTACATGTTAACTTATGCTGCAAGTAGATTGGTGAAAGTGTACGTATATGCCTATAGTCAATCAACTTCTAGGGTTTAATATGCACTTAAACTATTTATGTTATAATAAATGACATCTTTATCATATTGATTGCTTATATTTATATAAGTATGATAAAACCCTTAAAGCAAACCTAATCGATGAAACCATAAAAGTTATGCTAGTGAGATTCATTTGATTATAGATAAGATTTATTCTTAAATATCTCTAGTCAAGGTATTAACAAAAAAGTGCATTATTAATATGGTTAGACTATGATATACTATGCTGCTTCTATATAAGAAGTAGTAGATCTCATCTACCATAGCGTGTGAGACAAAACTAATATATGCGTGCTTGATTATTCGCACAAATTTACATCAATTAAATGCAATAACACCAAATTCAAAGCAAAATAAAAGTTTTTTTGTTGCCCTGTTAAGCAAGAAAAATCAAGATGCAAAACATAAAAGAAAAGTAGAAGTTTATAAATATATTATTTGCTTCCAATTTTGATATATGGCAGATCAAAGTCTCGTCTAATTCTCATCTAAGTACAATTCAGTTTCTCTTCAATCATTCAAATAGATAGAAATATTGAGAAAAAGAAAATGCAAAAAGGAGGGACAAAACCTAAAGAAATCAAAAGACATCCCTCATGGATTGCTGTTATGTCTTTAACACCCTCAACTATTCTACTGTTTTCTATTTTCAGACGTCGTGTGATAGTTGAAGTACTGACAGTAGCGAGAGGAAAATAAGTATCAATGCTTGCAAGGCACGACAACTGAAGAAAAAGCAAAAATGAAACTATTCGGGCAATATTCATCACTTATGAATTGGTAACCAAGAATTTATGTGTAAGAAGGGATCAATTATTGGCAGGAAAGAATTTATTGGTATGCCAATTGAAGATTGATGAGGAGAATTTATCGATATGCCAGTTGAAGATTGATGAGGAGTGTTCTTATTTAGTGTGATACCTAGGGGTGGGTAAAATTATTCGCTAACCTGAAAACCTGCCATATCCGATCAGAAAATTAGGATACTTGATTTGTATTATTTGATCAGGTCAACAAAGGATCGGGTACCCGCTAAAATGTAGGGCGGGTTAGGCTTACATAATTAAAAATCCGTGGGGTACCCGACCCACCCCGCATATATATATATATATTTTATACACATACTATAAAATAATAATTTAGAGGTAAATAAGTAATTTCATTGAACAAATTGCATTACAAATATGAGAGATTATAGTTTATTTGCAAGATTCATTTGTAGATGTCATAATCTTATATTTTATAGAAAAAAGTTTAATCAATGTGGAACATATATTTTAAAAAATGTGCTACTTATTTTAAACTTTCATTGATTTTGAATTTTTTGAGTTTTTTTCTTTTATCTTGTATTCTCTTCGCATGCTTATGGAAGACTTTTTTTAAGAAAAAAATCTTTATTAAATCTTAAATGAATGTGTAATATATAAATTTAAATTAGCATAAATCATTTTTTTTAAAAAAAATTAAATGATAAATGGGGCAAGACGGGTACCCATTGATCAAAACCTATCTCAGCGAGTACCCTATAATCGGGTACTCGCTGATATGTGGGGCGGGTAAAGATCAGAAAATGGTTGACCCATAAGGTGTGGATCGGGTCAACCAAATGGTGGATAGGGCAGATACTTGACCCGCACCCGCCCCTTGTGATACCGATATCTAGACAGGGTGATATTGATGCAATAATCGGCAAATAGAAACTTATTAGTAGCATCTATTTGAGGTCGATCAATAATTTGGATGATGGCCAATATTCACACACCTGTTGGTATGCATGAATATATACTGATATGTGCAGATATGAAAGAGAGATAGGAAGTTGATTATGCTAACCGATTTATTTAAAGACACGCATCCGATCATAGTCCTAAAAACTAGGGATGTAGGGGTTATGAATTTCTAGTGGTAAGGAAGTGGATAATTCCCACTACCTATGTTTCACCTGATATGGCTAATGTGCAGGTGTTTATCTTGAAAGTGGACCACTAAATTGACAGTGAATCCTTGAAGTGAAAAAGTGGACCACCAAATTAGCCATAAAGCCACAAGATGAAGACAGAGTGGGTTTGTCAGCAAATAACTACCCTTACTTGAAGGGAAACTTTAGCTATAAATAGTGGGAGAGCACCAGGAGAAAGAGGAGTCTTCATAGAAACGACTCCTACTTAGAGTAGCTCTCTTTAGAATTTGTTGGAGGAGAGTACATGAACAATCTCTGATCTTCGAAATAATCACCATGGAATTGACAGCTACTAAAAGGTTCGGTAGGGCTGAGGTTTGACGCCCCCACTTCTCCCTAAGGCGAACCAGAGGGTATCCGCGGGACGCCTGCCCAGTTCTCGCCAGGACTCATGGCAATATCCGTTCAAGCTTAGCACAATACTATTCAACAATACTAGATAAGTAAGAAAGTGCGGAAAACTTCCAAATTTAACAATATATATAACGATTATCCAATCCTTACATCAAATTCCCAAAAGTTACATCAATACCCAAAATATACAACATCCAGGTACATCAAATATCCAAAACATATATTAGATTCCCAAAAGTATAACCAATAAGAGGTCTGTAGACACCAAATTTTTGACTTTATTTTTCATTATTAGTTTTATCGATATTTATTGTTTTTGTTATTTTTGTTTTACTAATCTCATTTTTGGACATTTTAGCATAAAATTGAAAAAAGAAGAGAGTCAAGTCATGCAACAAAAAGAAAAGTCAATTAAAAATACATGGAACTATTTTTGGAGGATGAGATCTGAGCCTTTCATCTTAGGTTTAGTTTCCTTGAGGTGCTTTAAAAAGATGAAAGAGCCGCAAACAAGAGGAGGCTAGGAGGTTACGGGCAAGACAAAAAAAATGGAAATTGGAGGGAGGCATCGGAAAAAACGAGAATGAAAAACAGGGGAGGTTTTCGTCTGAGGGAATCAACAAAAGGAAAAACAGAGCAAGAACAGAGGGCGGCAGAGGGAAAAAGAACAAGGAAAATTAGAAGGGAGATTTGGGGGTGAATCAAAAATGAGAGAGATTGGGGCTCAAAAACAGAGCAAGAGGCTAACGGAGAAAACAGAGAATTTTATTTCAAGGGCTGACGCGAAGAAACTGGGAATTGGAAAGGGGGCTTCGGCTCACGAAAAACAAGAGCAAACAAAAGAAAGCGGAAAAGAGAAAAGGAGCAGCAGACGACGGGGTTGAACGAGGAGTTTCGTCCTGGGCTGGGCAATGAAAAAGGGCACCGAGAGGGGAGCCAAAAGCCGAGAGATAGCTGCGGGAGAAACGAACAAGTGAAGGAAAAGGGAAGGCTTCGGTGAGCGAAACAGGCGGAGGAAAAGAAGAAGAAAGCAAGGGACAGAGGAAGAATCGGAGCCGCCACCACCTCGTCAGATTTCACCACTGCTGCCTGAGAATCCTTACCGTGAAGGGCCACTGTAAGTTATCACCTTCCTGTCCATTTTAGTGTTCCTCCAAGCACAGGCCATGAAAGTTTTCAAATCATGTTTGCCTCGAGCTGTCAATTCAAATTTCATGTGGATTGTTCATGGCTTTTTGAATACACATGCTTTATATATTGATTGGACTGGAATTTCTGAGTCTGACAAATTTTGGGGTCGATTATGGTTTGAATGCATCAAAGAATTAATGAAATTTCTAGTACCCTCAATCTGTTTGATGAAATGCCTAGCTGAAAAATTCTTATTGAAGGATGTTTGGTTTGTATTTTTTCGTGCGAAAGAACTGGCTAAATTGGCCAATTCACTTCCTCACGTTTGAGAAATTTTGATGCCTTACTGTCTTGCATTTTTCTGTTCCTTATGTTTCCTATCGTATGAGTCCGATTCAAGGTTGGGAGAAGAGATTCTTGTGGGTTTCATTGTTGTCTGAAATCGTTAGAAATTGAAACCAGATTTCTGGTTGCTGAAATGTTAATTGATTTTAGCTCGTTGGAGAAGATGATCACTTGTCCAAAATTGCAATTCCAATCCCTCCATTTTCTTTTTGTTTTGTGATTTGGTCCTGTTTGTTTCCTGAGCTTCATATTTGCCTCCAACACTATCATAAGTCTTTCAATTAGATCCCTATTTTTGTTGTGATTGAGCCTCTTAAATTCCCTCTTGTTCTGAATTGACCTGGAAAATTGGAAAAGTGAACTTGTTTCTCCATTTTAGATTTAAATCATCTTCTAATAAGCATGAATAGTCCTTTAACTAGATTAATTCTTGTTTTTAGGATGTAATTGTGGCTTAATAATTTTTGTTGATTTTATCATGTTGGGATGCTTGTGGAAAGGTGATTTGGGTTGAGAAGTTATTATTTTTGGGTTTTTGGCTTGGGCTAGAGGGTCATGGCCCATGTGTTTTGGTTGGCTAATTTTTGGGCCAAAATAATACTAGCCCACTTGTTTTTCCTTGGACTTCCGATTGGGCCAAGTGATCTTGGCCCAAGAAAGGTGACAATGGCCCATTCCCTTTTGTTTTGGGATTTTCGATTGGGTTTGGAAGGTCTCGGCCCACGAAATAAATACAAATGGCCCCATGGCCTGTTTTGCCAAGAAGCCTGATAACGAAATTTCACTCCATTCCCCTGACTTTCGAGTGCTTTCACTATGATCCCAACAACTTTCAATTTCATTCAATTGGGTCCTTACTTTAATTGCAAATGAGTCCTTGAGCTTTATTTTTCTTTAATTTTGACCTCCAAATTTTGTCAATCTTTGCAATCAGGTCCTTTCTTCTCTTGACTTCTTAAGTGTGGATTGTTGACATGATTTAATTGATTCAAATTCATGCTTATTTTTTATCCTTTATGATTATTTGCCAAATAAATTGGTACCTTGACCTTTTTATTGTTTTGAAGCTAATATCTCATTTACTCGATTTCCATTGCAAGGGAGGTAGCTTCTATATTCTCGAGTTTATTTTTCCTATGTGATACAACGTGCTAAGTGTGAATTGCATGTCTACATTGCTTTCCTTGCCTTTCTTTAATTCCTTTCATTTATTTCATTTACTTTTGCCTTTTATTTAAGTTATTCATTATGGGGTATATGTACACCTCTTGGCTTGTAATAGATAGGGCTTGGAGGAGCATTCGATGAAGACCTGTTGAAGACATGTGCCTAGCTAGCAAATGTAATAGTTAGGGCTTTAATTGCTTTATGTGTCTTGCATGCTTAGTTGCTATGTGTTAATTTGCTTTATTAGGTTCTTGCATCTAGTCGAGCATGCTAATTGTTATGTGCTATGTGTTTATGGGTGTTTGGCATGTCTAATCGCTTTCCATAGCCATGAATGAATGTGATGGATGAATGTACGTCACCACACTAGTCCAATGCTAGTTGTGGCTCATTATTTCATTAGGAATTCATAGAAAGGGCTAGTCCAACGCTAGACCCAATAGGCCATCCCCTTTTGTTAGTGCATATTTGCATGTTCACTACATGTCATGCATTTTTCTTAGCTTTATCATTGGCATGCTCCTCGAACCCCTTTTTCCTCTCATTTTTAGGTTTTGCATCTCATACTAGTTATAGGGCTCATTTGCTTGAGAGTCCCCTTTCGATAAGGGAAACGAGCGAGTGTGGCTACTCGATAGCCTTAGCACGCTAGTTTTGCCTTCTAAATCAAAGGGAAGATTAAGTCACAAAGTTAGGACTCCCCGTTCCCGTCTTGATGCATTCCTATAGGATTCATGCATTCTATTCATTCACTATCACATACACTTACTTTATATTCTAAACCTTTTTCCACATTCTCACTTCACACTACTTTTGGACGTTTTCACTTAACTACTCACACTTTACACTTTTATTTGCACACGTGCAACTTTATATCCCTTCACTTGCACACGAACACTTTTTATCTTCATTTGCACACCTCCACTTACATCCTATTATTTTATCATTTTTCTCATTTCACACAAACTCACACTTTCACATGGCATGCATTCCACTCATTTTACGTCATTTAGGATTACGTGTGACCTCTCTAAAGGAGCATTAGTGGGCTTCGCAATTAATGTGATTGGCACCACTCAACCTTTGAAGAGAAATTTCCCCCAATCCCCCTAGGTCTAGGCTTTTGCATTCATATAGACATATCCAACATGCGATACATACCTTGGGTAGAAAAAGTAGGAAAAATTGGTTTAAGTCACGCAACTAGCCTTGGCTAGGTCGAAGGGGTGCCTTGGATTTTTATCCTTGCCTTCCCCTTCGTCAAATGTGACCCCCGATCCCTCTTTTGGTTACGTAGACCCGAAAGTTCTCTAAAAGGGTTTATTTACTTTTTTATTCAAAAACAAAAATCATTTTTGGGTGACTTGGTACACCCTAACTCTATACCAAGTGGCGACTCCATTTTGATACAAAAAACCCTTTTTGAACTTTATATGGCCAAACCGTCGCATTATCAAGTCCCATGGCCTTTATTTTCATTTTGCACACGTTCACACCACACTACACACACATCACCATACACATCAATCAAAAAGTGGGGCGCGACAGTTGGCGACTCCATTGGGGACTTCCTAAGTGGGTCCAAGCATTTGATTTGGCCATTCTTTTCCCTTTTCTACCCTTTTTATGCATAGCATTTGGATATTAGGGTTGCATTTTTCCTTTTTAGGACTTTTTGCCTCTCGCACGTACCAAACTACTCCCCACTCACGTATGTATGATTGGTTGTTTGGATGTATATTTTACTTGTTTTATCTCGCGCTTTGCATTGCATTTGGGTGGGGGGACATACCCTAGAGCCTCGCGTGGGTTCTTGATCCCTCCCCTCCAAACGAGCACTAGCATACGTGCATACGCTTTCATTTTTCACCCTCCATTTATTTTTCTTTTAGTGGCTTGTCACGCCACTCCACCCTGTTAGGATTTTAGGCGACCTACTTGGACGTGTGATCGTGACACGACGTGTGCGTAGCACGATCCGAGGGGTCACTTAATCTTCCGCTTTAAGCTTTGGGTTAATAGCCTATAGCTTTTAGTCGAAGATTGAGGATTTTTGATAGATTCACTCAGACATGTGGCCGTGACACGACGTGTGCATAGCAATGTCTGGGGAATCGCTCGAGCCACCGACAAAGAACCTTGGGATTGATGACCCTTGGTTTCCAAGTCTGAAGGCTCGGGGACCTAAAACCTATCGAGTCTAGATGCATTAGTGAGCCAATACCTCATGCATCCATGATAGCTTGCCTAGGGTAGAGTCGGCCTTATCCTGAACTAGGGACACTATCCACGAGGGGAGGGATCCAACCCCTTTCTCCCTTTTATTGCTTTATTTCTTTGTGTTGATTTCGTTGCTACAATGTGTTATGTGTATTTGTCTTGGCTGAACTAACTTTTCTTGATTTTGTGTCCCCATTGCATTCACAAACCCTAGCAAATAAGAGGTCTGGCATGACCTTCTTTTAGAACCTACCCTCGTAAATAGGTTATTGCATGTTTAAAGATTTTGGTATATTGCATTCATAGATTAATAATGCCATGCCATTTTTAAGCCTACCTTGGCGTATAAAAGGTCCTTTTAGGTCATGATTTCATTTCAAATTGCATGTTTTACTGCTTTAATAAATGGCATCATGCATAAACCATAGAAAGGGAATGCCACATAGGGAATCCCGTGTTTAGGAATAAGCCACCTTGTGTCTCGGATACTTAATCTAGTGAGACTTGCACGTTTACATTTTTGTACCATCCAAAGGGGTAGTGCACAAGGTAAGGTAGGATCCGATCATTTTCATAGAGTGATCTTTGGAATATGAGCATCTAATAATCACTTTTTGACCATTTTATCAAAAATTGGTAAAAATCCCTTGTGTGAAGGACATTAATTTGAAGAAATTCACAAATGATTCCTCCTATTGAGACGATAGATAAATTGAGGCCAAAATTTGATTTTTAGAAGCTCATAGACTAATGCACCTCAATAATTTTGAAATAACCAATGGTCGGACAATTCAACCAATCCATTTTGCCAATTCATTCAATAAATCACCAATTCATTTGACCAATTTACCTTTTTTAGGGTCACCTGGTCGATTTTGAATAAAACATCAATTCATTTGACCAATTTACCCTTTTTTGGGTCATCCGGTCGATTTTGGATAAATCATCAATTCATTTGACCAATTTACCCTTTTTAGGGTCATTTGGCCGATTTTTGGAATAAATCACTAATTCAATTTCATTCATTTGGCCAATTCACCCATTTTTAGGGCAACCGAGCCGATTTCGAATAAATCAAGTTTCGTTCAATCTATTTGATCAACTTACCCTTTTTAGGGTGATCTGATTAATTTTGGATAAATTGAATTTCATTCAATTCATTTGACCTGTTTCCCTTTTTAGGGTAATCCGGTCGATTTTTAATAAATTGTCAATTTCATTTGACCAATTAGGGTTTCCATGTCGAATTTCAAAACGGAAAACCTAGTCGATTTTGAGAAAAACATCCATTGCATCTAGCCATTTGATCAGTTGGAGTTTTGACCCGTGCTTCACTGAGAAAAGTTGTCAAAACGAATTCCAATCTCTTCGATAGGAAGTTCGTCAAGATCAAACCCGTGCGTTTTTGCAAGTTCTTGTATCGATCAAAAGTGATCAATCCCTTCGGACGAGGTCCTCATTTTGACAAACGTCTCTTCTCATTCCAATGGGCTAATTTATTTTTTTTTTTCAAATTATTTTTCACTCCATAAGCTGATTGGATCCATCAGGTATTGTATAGTGCCTGCTCTGGAGGATTGCATTTTCATGCTAGGCCTACCCTTGGCATAAAAGGACTCCCCCATAGGACATGCATACCGATTTTATATTCTTGTTTACTAACTCGGGGTATTTTTCTTTTGTTTCCCCCTCCCCTGCATTCATAAAAAAGGTTTCAATAAGATGAAAATATTTCCCTATATTGGATAACAATTTTTTGATCCGATAAAGTTTGGAAAGTATTATTTGATTCTTGGGCAGATCCAACAATGGGAACATAAAAATCCATCTGAAAGCTCTAGGTTAAGAGCTTCTAAGAGATTTCATAATTGCTTTCAAGGAAGATTCTGTATATTTGACTTGTTAATATATTTTTGTGCCAAAAGAAAAGGAGACAAAAGGGATATATATGTGGAGCTCTTTAGAAGCTTTCTATTCTCATTTGTATCATAATTGAACGAGAAATTTTGTTTCAAACTTTTTCAGCAAAAAAGTTTTTGGACAATTATTGTTTTGTGTATATTCATGTACATTTCATTCTTTATTGAGCTCATTAAGAGATTTCATGGTGAATTTTAAGAAATAAGCTCAAATTGAGATTTTTCAACCTTTGGCCTGAAAACTCACAAATGTATACACCAGATTGGTGATCCGAGCTACACAATAAGAGTGCTCAAAAATTGAAAGAGGTCATTCAGAAGGCCCATGAGATACCTTTTCTCCTTCACTTAACCCCAAAATAAAATCAGTCACATTGATCGATAAATTGCAAATTGGGGCAACTTTTGCTTGAAAATGTCCGCCGTGTCTAATCCGATTCAATCACATCTAAGTGAAAGCAAAAATGTGCGTTATCCTTGTTTGTTTTGAAAATTTGGAATGATATTTCAAGCATTCGTTTCTCTACCTATACAGATTTTATCATTCGCTTTCCCATTTGAGCCTTTGGAAGGATAATTTCGTTTCAAATAAAGGCCTTAATGATCTCTACCCTACATTAGAAAACTTTCAAAAGGGAATGGGTTCTCAATGAGCATTGCATTACTTTGATTGTCATGAAGCGTAAGAATGATACTTTGGCCATCATTTCTATAACCTAAACACTGATCATCCATTGCATCCTCATTTGAGCTAAAAATTGATGGTTCTTTTCGAGTGCACATATGATCGCACCCCACATTGGGGAAGGAGATTGAGGAATTTTGAAAAAGGGAAAAGAAAAGGGGAAAAGCAAAAAATGCTAGAATAAGGAGGGGAAAAGCAAAAATGCTAAAATAGGAAGGGAACCGCAAATTGGGGAAATTTGATTCCACTTGGGTTCCAATTTTGAAGGAAAAAAAGAAGAGTTTTGTCCGCGTGGATCGCCTATGTTTCACAAGTATGGATGAACAAGGGTCTTCCTCAAGCAGTTAATTCAGATACATGCCAGAAATTTCCTATTAATGAAAGTTTCCTTTCAGAGTTATTGTAAGGAACGGAATACAAGTCAGGCCATCTTCTTTTCCAATCAAACGTTCTATCCCTAGTTATCCTTTTTGAGCCTTCAGAATAAAATATTTCGTTTGGCAACCCCTGAGAATCGCAAACCCCACACTGGGGCAAGTTTGAGTTGAAAAAGGAAAAGTTTCAAGAAGTGGAAAAAGTGAAAGGCCACAAAATCAAAAGCAAAAGAAGAAAAGAGAACCTCAGTTCAAAAATAAACTGGGGCAAATTTTGCGAAAGTTCAAAAGAGTGACAGAAAGTCGAAAAGTCAAAAAAAAGAAAGAAAATGAAAGTGAAAAAGCCCCAATTAAGCATAAATTGGGGCAAATTCTGATTGGCACAACAATGCGATCTCAGATTCTTCAAACCACTTTTGAAATCCGTTTTCAAGCCTTAACTTTTCTAAGCACCCCACCTGACCCCATTACAAAAGCCGAAAGTCCTGACTTCTGTTCTTTGCAATGGCCTTGTCAAGAAAATTTCTGATGCCGAAAATTTTAGCTGTATTTCTGAATTGCCTAGGTATGGGGTTGACGCTACTCATCATGTGAAAACCCACCAGAAAAAGAAAAGGCAAAAAGCAAAGCAAGAAAAGTAAATGCAAGAAAATGCAGAAAATTCGACGTTGAAGTCCCTGTTGAATAATGAGAAGAATACCAACAAATTCTGAGATCTTTGGGTTCAAAATAGGGGCAATTTTGGGAAAATGCGATCTTCGGTGCAATGTCCTTGAAAGACTTATCTTTTAACTATCGTTTTCAAGCCAAATTACAAGCTAATAAAGTCCATCGTTGACTTATTCCTTCATGACAACCCAAAGTGAGGATATGCTCATAAGAAGTCCATCAATCATTCGTGATCATAAGGGTATAACCAGTTTTTACATGTTTAGCTATCATTTCTACCCGAAATTTTGCAAGCCAATGAAGCTTATACGTTGACTAAGTTTTCTTAAGACATGAGGGTGACAAACTCTTTGCTTTCACTAAGATGTGGTATTGGAAGGATTACATACATTTTTTGGGCACAAAAAATGAGACAGATTCTGACCTCCCATTTCCTTAGCCATTTCAAAAATAAAGTCGCTTGATTGGTCCTGAAAAATGAGCCAACAAGGAATGTTGACCCATTACCCAAAGCATTGATGCTAAAGTGGGGAAGAAATCTTTCGTAATTTGGCATTATTTTGAGAAATTCATCATGAAATGTGCTATATGAGTTTTAAGCAAGACATTCAATTTTCTTCACATGATATGTTAGGAAAAGCAATTGCTTACTTTGTTCAAATAAATAGAGGGTCATTCAAACAAATTTTTTGCAATTAAATAGGCCTACACTGGGGCAAATTTTCATGTGAGAGATTTTGCAAAATAACCCACACTGGGGCAAAATTTTTGTAATACATTTGAGGATGTCAAACCAATCACGCTGTTCTTTCCAAATAAGAAATTTGAATGCATGTCATACTTTGATGAACCCCTTGTACAGGTATTCATGGTTCAAAATGACGAAAAAAGCATCTGGTGATGTGGGAAGCCGATGCCGAAGAAAGAGAAGAAAGAAGGGAAAAGGTCCCTACACTTGGGGCAAATTATTTTTGAAAAATTCTCTCAAAAAAAAAAATCATCAAAAAATCAAAAGTCAAAAATCAAGTTCAAATTCTTGTGGGCGAAGCTTCAATGCACGCCGCGCATCATTCTGTTCCCCCTTCTCTTGACGTCCTAAACATCCTGTTGGGCCTGGACTTCGTGTCGCCAACATTCCAAATATCAAGTTGGGCCTGGACTTCGTGCCGCCAACTTCACAAGATCACGTTGGGCCTGGATTTCGTGCCGCCAACATTCCAAAGATCCCGTTGGGCCTGGACTTCGTGCCGCCAACTTCACAAGATCACGTTGGGCCTGGATTTCGTGCCGCCAACTTCACAAGATCACGTTGGGCCTGGACTTCGTGCCGCCAATTTTCCCATTGGGCAGGCTTGGGTTTAATCCCACTGACCAATTCATCACACTGGGGCAAATTATTTCGACAAGTCTCTCTCAGTCAAAAAATCAAAAAAAAAAAAATCAAAAATCAAAAATCCAAAAATCCAAAAATCAAAAAATCAAATCAAGTTCATCACGGCAGGCTCGGGTTTGATCCCACTGTCCGATTGTCAAGCATTTCATTTTCATTGCTATTGGAGTTGGGTTTGTCCCGCCAGTAAGCATTTCATTTTCATTGCTATTGGAGCTGGGTTTGTCCCGCCAGTAAGCATTTTATTTTCATTGCCACTGGAGCGTGAGGTTAGTCCCGCCAGTGTGCATTTCATTTTCACAGCCACTAGCCATGGGTCAGTCCCACTAGTGAGCACTCCATGATTTTCATTTTATTCGGGTCAGTCCCATGATTAAAAGTTTATTCGGGCCAGTCCCATGATTAAAAGCTTATTCGGGTCAGTCCCATGATTAAAAGCTTATTCGGGTCAGTCCCATGATTAAAAGCTTATTCGGGCCAGTCCCATGATTAACAGCTTATTCGGGTCAGTCCCACGATTAAAAGCTTATTCGGGTCAGTCCCATGATTAAAAGCTTGTTCAGGTCTATCCCGTTTTAAATTTCTGTTCGGGTCAGTCCCGTTTAAATTTCTGTTTGGATCTATCCCATTTACATTTTCTGTTCGGGTCAGTCCCGTTTAATTTCTGTTCGGGTCAGTCCCGTTTAAATTCTGTTCGGGTCAGTCCCGTTTAAATTCTGTTCGGGTCAGTCCCGTTTAAATTCTGTTCGGGTCAGTCCCGTTTAAAAGTCTGTTCGGGTCAGTCCCGTTTAAATTTCTGTTCGGGTCAGTCCCGTTTAAATTCTGTTCAGTCCCGTTTAAATTCTGTTCGGGTCAGTCCCGTTTAAATTCTTGTTCGGGTCAGTCCCGTTTAAATTTCTGTTCGGGTCAGTCCCGTCTAAATTCCTGTTCGGGTCAGTCCCGTTTAAATTTCTGTCTCGGGTCAGTCCCGATTTTAAAATTTCCTGTCAGGGGTCAGTCCCCATCGTTTGAGTAATTCGCAGCCGAATAATGCAGGTAAGTATTTGGTGTCTACTTCTTTGTCTCAAGTTTTTCCAAAACTCAGACAAAGAGGGGCAAACTGTAGACACCAAATTTTTGACTTTATTTTTCATTATTAGTTTTATCGATATTTATTGTTTTTGTTATTTTTGTTTTACTAATCTCATTTTTGGACATTTTAGCATAAAATTGAAAAAAGAAGAGAGTCAAGTCATGCAACAAAAAGAAAAGTCAATTAAAAATACATGGAACTATTTTTGGAGGATGAGATCTGAGCCTTTCATCTTAGGTTTAGTTTCCTTGAGGTGCTTTAAAAAGATGAAAGAGCCGCAAACAAGAGAAGGCTAGGAGGTTACGGGCAAGACAAAAAAAATGGAAATTGGAGGGAGGCATCGGAAAAAACGAGAATGAAAAACAGGGGAGGTTTTCGTCTGAGGGAATCAACAAAAGGAAAAACAGAGCAAGAACAGAGGGCGGCAGAGGGAAAAAGAACAAGGAAAATTAGAAGGGAGATTTGGGGGTGAATCAAAAATGAGAGAGATTGGGGCTCAAAAACAGAGCAAGAGGCTAACGGAGAAAACAGAGAATTTTATTTCAAGGGCTGACGCGAAGAAACTGGGAATTGGAAAGGGGGCTTCGGCTCACGAAAAACAAGAGCAAACAAAAGAAAGCGGAAAAGAGAAAAGGAGCAGCAGACGACGGGGTTGAACGAGGAGTTTCGTCCTGGGCTGGGCAATGAAAAAGGGCACCGAGAGGGGAGCCAAAAGCCGAGAGATAGCTGCGGGAGAAACGAACAAGTGAAGGAAAAGGGAAGGCTTCGGTGAGCGAAACAGGCGGAGGAAAAGAAGAAGAAAGCAAGGGACAGAGGAAGAATCGGAGCCGCCACCACCTCGTCAGATTTCACCACTGCTGCCTGAGAATCCTTACCGTGAAGGGCCACTGTAAGTTATCACCTTCCTGTCCATTTTAGTGTTCCTCCAAGCACAGGCCATGAAAGTTTTCAAATCATGTTTGCCTCGAGCTGTCAATTCAAATTTCATGTGGATTGTTCATGGCTTTTTGAATACACATGCTTTATATATTGATTGGACTGGAATTTCTGAGTCTGACAAATTTTGGGGTCGATTATGGTTTGAATGCATCAAAGAATTAATGAAATTTCTAGTACCCTCAATCTGTTTGATGAAATGCCTAGCTGAAAAATTCTTATTGAAGGATGTTTGGTTTGTATTTTTTCGTGCGAAAGAACTGGCTAAATTGGCCAATTCACTTCCTCACGTTTGAGAAATTTTGATGCCTTACTGTCTTGCATTTTTCTGTTCCTTATGTTTCCTATCGTATGAGTCCGATTCAAGGTTGGGAGAAGAGATTCTTGTGGGTTTCATTGTTGTCTGAAATCGTTAGAAATTGAAACCAGATTTCTGGTTGCTGAAATGTTAATTGATTTTAGCTCGTTGGAGAAGATGATCACTTGTCCAAAATTGCAATTCCAATCCCTCCATTTTCTTTTTGTTTTGTGATTTGGTCCTGTTTGTTTCCTGAGCTTCATATTTGCCTCCAACACTATCATAAGTCTTTCAATTAGATCCCTATTTTTGTTGTGATTGAGCCTCTTAAATTCCCTCTTGTTCTGAATTGACCTGGAAAATTGGAAAAGTGAACTTGTTTCTCCATTTTAGATTTAAATCATCTTCTAATAAGCATGAATAGTCCTTTAACTAGATTAATTCTTGTTTTTAGGATGTAATTGTGGCTTAATAATTTTTGTTGATTTTATCATGTTGGGATGCTTGTGGAAAGGTGATTTGGGTTGAGAAGTTATTATTTTTGGGTTTTTGGCTTGGGCTAGAGGGTCATGGCCCATGTGTTTTGGTTGGCTAATTTTTGGGCCAAAATAATACTAGCCCACTTGTTTTTCCTTGGACTTCCGATTGGGCCAAGTGATCTTGGCCCAAGAAAGGTGACAATGGCCCATTCCCTTTTGTTTTGGGATTTTCGATTGGGTTTGGAAGGTCTCGGCCCACGAAATAAATACAAATGGCCCCATGGCCTGTTTTGCCAAGAAGCCTGATAACGAAATTTCACTCCAGTCCCCTGACTTTCGAGTGCTTTCACTATGATCCCAACAACTTTCAATTTCATTCAATTGGGTCCTTACTTTAATTGCAAATGAGTCCTTGAGCTTTATTTTTCTTTAATTTTGACCTCCAAATTTTGTCAATCTTTGCAATCAGGTCCTTTCTTCTCTTGACTTCTTAAGTGTGGATTGTTGACATGATTTAATTGATTCAAATTCATGCTTATTTTTTATCCTTTATGATTATTTGCCAAATAAATTGGTACCTTGACCTTTTTATTGTTTTGAAGCTAATATCTCATTTACTCGATTTCCATTGCAAGGGAGGTAGCTTCTATATTCTCGAGTTTATTTTTCCTATGTGAGACAACGTGCTAAGTGTGAATTGCATGTCTACATTGCTTTCCTTGCCTTTCTTTAATTCCTTTCATTTATTTCATTTACTTTTGCCTTTTATTTAAGTTATTCATTATGGGGTATGTGTACACCTCTTGGCTTGTAATAGATAGGGCTTGGAGGAGCATTCGATGAAGACCTGTTGAAGACATGTGCCTAGCTAGCAAATGTAATAGTTAGGGCTTTAATTGCTTTATGTGTCTTGCATGCTTAGTTGCTATGTGTTAATTTGCTTTATTAGGTTCTTGCATCTAGTCGAGCATGCTAATTGTTATGTGCTATGTGTTTATGGGTGTTTGGCATGTCTAATCGCTTTCCATAGCCATGAATGAATGTGATGGATGAATGTACGTCACCACACTAGTCCAATGCTAGTTGTGGCTCATTATTTCATTAGGAATTCATAGAAAGGGCTAGTCCAACGCTAGACCCAATAGGCCATCCCCTTTTGTTAGTGCATATTTGCATGTTCACTACATGTTATGCATTTTTCTTAGCTTTATCATTGGCATGCTCCTCGAACCCCTTTTTCCTCTCATTTTTAGGTTTTGCATCTCATACTAGTTATAGGGCTCATTTGCTTGAGAGTCCCCTTTCGATAAGGGAAACGAGCGAGTGTGGCTACTCGATAGCCTTAGCACGCTAGTTTTGCCTTCTAAATCAAAGGGAAGATTAAGTCACAAAGTTAGGACTCCCCGTTCCCGTCTTGATGCATTCCTATAGGATTCATGCATTCTATTCATTCACTATCACATACACTTACTTTATATTCTAAACCTTTTTCCACATTCTCACTTCACACTACTTTTGGACGTTTTCACTTAACTACTCACACTTTACACTTTTATTTGCACACGTGCAACTTTATATCCCTTCACTTGCACACGAACACTTTTTATCTTCATTTGCACACCTCCACTTACATCCTATTATTTTATCATTTTTCTCATTTCACACAAACTCACACTTTCACATGGCATGCATTCCACTCATTTTACGTCATTTAGGATTACGTGTGACCTCTCTAAAGGAGCATTAGTGGGCTTCGCAATTAATGTGATTGGCACCACTCAACCTTTGAAGAGAAATTTCCCCCAATCCCCCTAGGTCTAGGCTTTTGCATTCATATAGACATATCCAACATGCGATACATACCTTGGGTAGAAAAAGTAGGAAAAATTGGTTTAAGTCACGCAACTAGCCTTGGCTAGGTCGAAGGGGTGCCTTGGATTTTTATCCTTGCCTTCCCCTTCGTCAAATGTGACCCCCGATCCCTCTTTTGGTTACGTAGACCCGAAAGTTCTCTAAAAGGGTTTATTTACTTTTTTATTCAAAAACAAAAATCATTTTTGGGTGACTTGGTACACCCTAACTCTATACCAAGTGGCGACTCCATTTTGATACAAAAAACCCTTTTTGAACTTTATATGGCCAAACCGTCGCATTATCAAGTCCCATGGCCTTTATTTTCATTTTGCACACGTTCACACCACACTACACACACATCACCATACACATCAATCAAAAAGTGGGGCGCGACAAGGTCTAGCCAAAAAACATTAGAAACCCTAAGCCAAAAGTGCATCAAAAGGGTTCCTCCAAGTCTCATTCCATGCCCAATCCTGACAAGGAAAACAAATCTACAGGGTGAGCAAAACGCTCGTGAAGCCAAGAACACACATGCAAGCACATAGTCCAAGTAACAAGCTCAAATAACAGGTCAAAGGATAAAGTACAAGTAATTGACAATTCCAATAAAATGTAAACAGAAACAATTCAAGGATATGGTAGCTCTCAGGAGCTAAGTTCCACTTGCTTTGCCAGGGTCATTTGTATACCTTCCCACGATGACTCTCCGTCAACCGGGTCGGTATTTCCATTCCGTAGATCTACACTTACTTCTCATGTCCGTCCACCGTACATACCACTCCGGGCCCGTACGACATTGAGAAGGCGATACTCCACAAGTTTGCCAAGTGAGACCTCTTCAATAGGTCAAGCTATCATGTGATTCTCATGGCTCACCGAGATTCCCGACCAAACCCATGCCGGCTCGAGTTCCAAGGTCGACCTATGAGTTTGGGCGTCCCCCATGTACATGTATGTGTCGAAGAGATTCACTCCAGCGACGTATGCAGCCATAGCATACTATTTCAGGTCAAGCAAGCATTTGATATATTCAAGCATTCGTGTCATGTCAAGCAGGTCATTCATTTCATGTCAAGCAAGTTAATCATGAATTATTTGTTTCAAATGAGAACGAGTGCGATAAAGTATACACTCGACTCCATTTTCAAAATCTTTGGTCACTGGTTATAGGCAAGCATGTATCAAGTTTACAGGAGTTCAAGTAATCACATACTTGACACTCACCAAATAAACAAGGAAGAAATGTCACTTGAAGTTCAGGTGTCCACCATAGGATCCTCTTGAAGGTCCTCGTGTGAGCCTGAGCAAATTAATAGTGAATTATCATTTATAAACCCCAATTATCACGCATAAGTGTACGCTTGTACAATCCGAGAAAATTTCTCGAAAGTGAGCCTAATTTATTCATAAATTAAGCCCCAAAAGTGGGGTTTCAAAAGTACAAGAGAAATCGAGTTTTCACCTTCGAAATCAAGGGTAAAACATTCAAGTGATATCGAGGGAAAAAGGATAATTTGAAAAACTCCATTTCCTTAAATTTTGAAAATTTCAGTTTTGATACGAGATCTTTGAAAAATCGTATCTCACCCCGTACAAGTCCAAAATTGGAAAACATGGTACCATTGGAAACTCCTTCCAAAGTTCTCAAAGTTCCTAGAATACACTTTTCCATGATTCCAAACGGAAAGTATTCAAAATTTAGCTCAAAGTTGCTGTTTTGGGGCACTTGAGACAGGTTTAGGTCGGTTTTTGGCCAACTTTGAAAATTCGGCAAAATTCACTTGATTTGAACTAACCTCTGAAATTTGGAACTCTATTAGAGTTGAAATCCAAGTTTAAGACAAAACAAACAGAACAAGAGTCGGAGTGTTGAGCACCAAGATATGATAGCTCAAGTTTGGTGAAAAACCGAAACTGTTAAGCAGAATTCCAGATTTAAACTTCAAACTTTGGGACTTTGGTTAGGTATTCGAACGGACTCAGAACGGCAACAAATTTGGTATGAATACACTACCATATAAGGGCTACTCCTCTGTCAAAATTCATAGAAAAATATGTACGAGAAATTGGTTAACGAAACCACTAAATCCCCAAGAAGTTCCAAGGCAAATCTGCCTTGGACTTCCGTTTTTCCGTTTTCAAGCATTTGGCCAAGGAAATTCCCTTAACATGGTTCAGTGGTGTATACAAGGTCTAATAAACATTCCCAGATAGGTTTGGTAGGTGATTAACACCAAGAATCTCGAATTAACAAGTCTCAATCAAGTTTAGTAACAATTCTGCCCAAAAGGTGGGTTTTCCTTCAAGAAGTTAGTTTCGAAATATGGCCACAAATCACTCAATTCAACTCCGAATTGGACGTGGTTGGTGGCATTGGAAAACACATTCATAAAGCTACAATTTTTTAGAAGAAAGCATTCACAAAATCTGTCCACAACTAGTCCACATTGGAGCCTCAAGTTGTAGTTCATGTTCTGCCTTCTAGGGAACTAACGAAACAGGGAAGTCAAGTTGAAACGGTTGGTACGGATTAGTCATGTGGAATCAGGAAATGCATTTTATACCGTTGGAAAGCTGGGATTGTCTAGCTTCTAGTACCGCAAACGATACTCGATTTCGACATCGGAGTAAAAAGTTATGGCTGAAAGAAAAGGACTGCCTGGGCAATCCGGGAAAATTTTCCAGTTTTGCTAAACCTTTGAAATCACTACAATTGACCAATCAAATCATGTTATTTTTTAATGAAACTTTCTACACCATTCATATAACATGTATACATCACAAACAATTCATTAGAACCTCAAAATTTCACACCAAAGTGCACGAACATGGAAGGGGTAAAATGGTCACTTTTGTTCATTGCACCTTCCTTGAATTTCTACCAACAACCCAACATTATTCCACTAATTTAAGCACTAAACCAACATTAATAGTATCATCATTCATCAAATCAGTCCATCCAATCCAAGTGGGAGTTCATAGAGTCCACACAACAATTTTTTTCCAACATAAACAAGCTACCCACATGCATGCATGAGCTTATATGTGCACTACTACTTCCATAAAGCAAGATTTGAAGGGTTGATCGTGGTTTACCTTCTTAGATGAACTAAGACAGAATTTTCGGTCCAATGAAGCCCAAGAAAACCGTGGAAAGCAGCCCTCTTTCATAGCTTGATGTAATCTCCAAGTGATTAGCTAAATGTGGTTAAGGTTTGGTGCGATTTGGTGAAGATTAAATGGTGATATGAAGGAGAATTTGGAGCTGTCTTTTTATTCCTCCTTGGCCGGCTGTTTGAAGCAAAGAAAAGAAGAGATGTGCTAATGGTAAGCTTCCGTGAGAAGCTTTAAATTTGTGGCCAAAAGTTCACCCAAAAGTCAACTCTCCTTCGCACGCGCGCGCGTTTTGTGCTCGATTCCTCTCGTGTTTATTTCACTAGTGCACTAAACCTCTAATGTACATATATTCATATTAATATTATTCAATCTTAATTATCCCAAAATAAGGATCTAAAGTCCCTCAATTAAATCGCGCGTATAAAAATGCGTACTTCCGATTTTTGCGCGATAAAGCGAAATCTCCAAGAAATTCTTATAACGATAGCTTCACTAATTAATACTCGAATACTTAAGTATAAAATTACCTATTTTAACACTAATGTACAAGTCTCCAATTTTCCAAACTTATAGTATTCTCAAAACGGTTATTGCTTCCAACCGCGCATTCGCTATTCTCACTTAACGAGTTTTCAAAAATTAAATTTTGAAACGAGTCATTTTAAAAATATAATTAAGTTATAGACCCATGTAATTAGGTCTAAAGACCTTAGAAAATAATATTCGGAATAAATGGTAAAGTAAATAATTAAATAATCTAGAAATAGGAAATTAAATAAGTAAATTTGTGAGTACTCACAGGAGTAGAGTATTAATTCCTTAATTAACATCTATCATTCATCATTCTTAACTCTCCAATATTAATACACTCCCAATTCAAGTATAGTCTCGAAAAACGTGTACTCGTTGTTCCGAACTAAACGAATTTTTGAAAAGTGAATTTTTTCAACAGAACGCTTTAAAAATATAAAAGAGGCGTTGTTCCATATAAATGGATTTTAAATGGTCGAAATAAATAATTTGGAGAAAATGAATAAATAAATATTTAAGTAAGCTTGTAATATTCGATAAATAGGAAAATTTTCGGGTCCTCACATCCTCCCCTCCTTAAAAGGAATTTCGTCCTCAAAATTCACACCTAAGACAATATCATTCTTGTAATGGTTAAGTCTGTGAGAGCCCGTAATTTTTCCATTTTAGGATTTTATTATATTCAATGGCTTGTTTTCTGCACTTTCTGTATCCGAAAAATTTTCTAGATAATGTTAGATGATTTTTCTAGTATCGAATAGGTTTTGAGAAATTAAGAGCGTATACCGGATGTGGGACCCACTAGGGCGAAAAGTTCGAAAAAATTCGGCCAACTAGGTTAAGTTTTGGATACTGGGTTTAAATTATCGGGTGCTAAGAGATTATTAGAGGTTGTTATATGGATTGGTGTGAGAGGGAACAAAAGGATATGTATGCATTAAATAGGGTGACAAGTGTCACCATTTGGTTGGTTGTACCTTATGACCACTATTCATTTTCTTACCAATTGACCAAATAAATCAAAAAAATACCAAAAATTCACCATTTTTCTTCCTCCTCATAGCCAACCTCTTCAAGCAACAAAAGAAAGAAAACTCTTCAAGTTTTTGGCTTCAATCTTGCTCCAATCTACCAAATCAACCATTGAATCTTGGTTTTGCTCCATAGAAACCCTTAAGGGGGTGATAGTGAGGTGTTTTGTGGAGTTGTTTGGAAGGCTAAAGTGATTAGTTGCCCTCTCTCTTGTGTTGCTAAGGTAAGTTGAGAAGGACCCCTCTCCTCCCTCTAATGATGTTTAATCCATGATTAGTGGTAGTGTAAGATGAAATTTTATGGTTTATATCTTGATTTTTGGTTGAATCGGTGAAGTTTTGTAATTATTGGGGATTTTTCTGTTTTCATATGAATATGATTATGTGGTTATGTATGATGATTGGAAATGGTATTTAAGGAAGCTAGAAGGTGGAAAAAGTGGTAAATTGCAAGCAATTTCTGTTTTGGAAGAAAAATTGGAAAGTTAGGGTTCTTGGAATTACATTCTGCCCGGTTTGGTAGCTCATAGTTAGAGGCTGAATTGGCCTTGGGTTAAAACATGAAATTTGTATGGAATGATATTTTAGTGGTGCCTACAAAATTTCAGGTCAATCGGAGTAGCGTAACTTGAGAAAAGATGGAATTACCCTTGCTGCCCTGGTTTTACCCGAATTTGGGAATTGCTTCTGTAATTGGTTATTTTAGTTGGAAATGCTTCCGAATTGGTTGTTGAGGTCTTCTGATGAAATGTACCCTGTTTCTTAGCTTTCAGATGGCTTTGGAATTTCTGGATTTGGACTTAGGTAGGCTGATTTATGATGTTTGCACTAGAATGCGTTCTGTGAAACTGTTTTTACGGTTCTGGTGTAGTAGATTGCATTTTTGACCTGGTTACACTCGAAAACTGGGTTAAGTGACCTTCTGAAATATTGTAGCCGTATCTCTTAGCTTCGAAACGGTGGGTCTTGTACCTTCATCCGATAATCGTAGTGCCTTTGGTGCCATTACCGCAAAATGACATCAAAAACTCTGTTTTTTTCAGGGTTAAAGCTTAGTTCCATTTCCGGATTTTTCTGGTTTCCTCTAATGCTTGTGTATGCTTATGGAACCCTATTTTGGGAATATTTGGCATTGGTTTATGACTCGTTATCGAGTCTCATTGTACTTGTTTGCGTGTTTTAGGGCGTGACGGTGGTTCACGACGTTCCTTTGACGGAAGTGCATGAAATATCACTTTCAAGCTTGGTGAGTGTACTACTCACTTATGTGTTACTATATGGCTTTGATACTTGAACTTGATGAGTTAAATGTTTATTGCACCATCGATATTGATTGAAGTGAGGGTGTACGTTATCACTCTCACTTATTTCTCATGTTATTGGAATGTTACATGGAATGTTACATGAAATGAAAGTACATGACTTGGTGTCGTTTGGACGAGTATCCAACGACCATGATTGTTACCATTGAGCTCAACCCCATTGGTAGTTGATTGAATCGAGCCGGCGAGGGCTTGGTCGTGCCAATTAATGAACCTTGGGGACTGTTATATGGAATCTTGTAGTATGAGAGACTCTCGATTCCGGTATACTCGAGTAATACCACAGTGCAAGTGTTTGGAGTTCGGGCCCGGTAGGGGTATGTTGGGTGGAAGGAATGGAAGTAAAGTGGAGTCTACGGTTGGTTACTTTTAAACATTGACGGAGAGTCAATGAGGTTCGATCAAGAATGCAAACGAGGAAAAAAGGCTCTTGAGAGCCGCCCGTATCCTTTTTATCTCCACCATTAATGTGTGCCTTTGCTTACTTTTGATGAATTGAAATGAAAAGCTTTATGCTTATGTGAACTTTGCTGATTGAGTGGTATTATCTCACTGGACATAAGCTCACCCTATTCCTTTTGTTTTCCTTACAGGAAAATAAATACTTTTGGACAATTGATAGTTGGTTGCCGAATTGAGCTAGTTGGACATATCTTTTGTATAGCTCATTTATTGAAACTCTAAATGTACTTTTGGGACCGTTTCTCTTTTGATTTGGTAAACCAGACATGTATCCACTTTTGAATACTTTTGTATGCCACTTTGGCTTGTATCTGCTAAATTTCAACATGTAAATATTTGCTTGATGATTGGTTGGGGTTTCGACGGGTCGGTTACTATTCATGGCCGACTCCGGTTTTATTTTTTTTCCTTTGACATTTTGACTTGTTTACGCGCGTTTGTAAGATCCGGAACGTATTAGATAGTTCTAAACTGAACCGTTAGTCCTGGCGAGAGCTGGGCAGGCAGTCCGCTAACCCCTTTGGTTCGCCTTAGGGGAAGGTGGGGCTGTCACAAAGTCTACCAGATCAATCACTAACTTACGTTTTTCCAACCCATGCTGCACAATTTCTATTCATTCAACTAGCAATCAAACCTTGATTTTCCTCATTAGATATTTTAATTTCCAAGTCATAGGGCAACATAATCGGCCTTATGTCTACCTCACATAGGTAACGCCTTCACTCTTAATGCTACTATTACCGCCACTAATTCCAAATCATGAGTTGGCTACTTTCTCTCGTGATATATTAACTTTCTAGAGACATACACAATCGCCTCATCATGTATCGTTAGTATACATTCTAATCCATCCTTTAAAGCATCTGGATAAATCACAAAACTACATCCTCCGCTCGGTAGGACTAACACAAGTGCATCGG
This sequence comes from Coffea eugenioides, assembly GCF_003713205.1. NCBI lineage: Eukaryota > Viridiplantae > Streptophyta > Magnoliopsida > Gentianales > Rubiaceae > Coffea > Coffea eugenioides. The sequence goes on along the minus strand of NC_040036.1, from coordinate 55,791,600 downwards.
TTATACACCTTTCACTTTTAAAATTCTTCCTCACATTTACAATCCCAAATAACTTGCCAAGTCTTGCACTCTTGGAAAATTCCTTGATCAAACCAAAGGAAAGGTTCGACTACCTCCAAGAACTCCAAATTTCGGAAGGATTTTCTAGTCGTTTCCTCTTAAACAACGTCCATTGTAGCTGAGTCAATAACAATTCCTTCCTTCGATATTGTATAACCTAGAAAGGCTATTTCCTTCCAATCGAACTCACATTTATCGAATTTAATGAAAGTTGGTGCTCTTTCGAGGTTTATAAAACTATCATCAGGTGTTTTTCCATGATTTTTTTTCTAAACCTTAGAGTTTACCTATATATCATCAATAAATGGCATCACAGATTAATCCAATTATGATTTAAAACCTTGATGCATTAAGGCAATAATTGCTGCTAGTGCATTAGTCAACCCAAAGGGCATAACTGAAAATTCAAGCATCCCCATCTGGAATTGGAAGTGGTCTTAAGCATATCAGTTCCTAGGATTCCCGGTTGGTAATAACTCTACTTTAAAATCCCTTATTCGCTGCTCCTGGCCCTTGATTATAATTCTCGTTTACGTGAGGCTACGGAATATTTGTTCCTAATAGTCACATCGTTCAAGTCTCGATAATCTATATTTATATAGTCTCAAGCGTCCATTTCAAATATGATATCCGGTCCTTAATCGTTAGGCTCATTCAATCCACAAATATTTCCGTTCACTAACCCAAATCTCACAACTTTTAATATCTCAAATTGGCGATCAAACATTGGATTCCAACTTCAACACCAAGTTCTCGATTTGGTCACGATCCCTGGTCGCCTCCAAGACCTCAGGGTGGTCTATATTCTCAAGCACAATCTCGACTACGTCTAACACCGTTTGTGTCTTATTATAAATCTAAAAGTGTGGGGCAAGATTTGAACATACATGTAAGTCATAAAACCAATCAAAAGCGAAGCAAAGTTTCATATGTCATAAAGATCATAATAGGTACATCAAGTTGGGATAGGTTTATCAAACCATTTCAAAAGGGGAAGGAAAACAACAGGATTATAGCAAAACGTGCCGAGTTACCAAGATACAAAATAACAGAAGACTTTCCCTTATACAAAAGATTAAATCTCCAAAAGTGCTAGTCTAATCTAAGGTAAAGTTACAACCTCTATCCCTCGAGTGGAGTTATCTACCCCCACTGAAAAACTTCCAGCACTTAGACCCCTATCTGACACTCGATTATTTTGTGGCGAATCTAGTGGGCCGCTGAGTATTTCCTCTTTTTAGATGCACTGGGCCAATCCGAAATCTTATGCTCGATACTACTGCACCTCAGACACTTTCCTTGCTTTATCTAGTACTTGTCCTCGGTGTGGTTAATCTTGCCACAGTATCCACAATTTGCGTGAGAAGTGACGGCTTGACCAGTTTGAGGATTTTCCTTGTATTCCTTCTCCAGTTCTACATTCTTACGTAGCAACTCAGTTTTCTCTGCATATTCCTGTTTTCACCGTCCTTCCCAGTAGTCAGCCAATTTCTTTTGAAATTCTACCTCATTTCGAAGAATGTTCATCTCTTTACGCATTTCTTCCAAAGTTGTCATCTTACCAATTGACTTAAGTCAAATACTAACCTGCCAGGCAAATCAAAGGATCAAAATGAATAGCTATTCATAATGGAAGCTCGAGCCGTATTACTCTTGCATTCTTTCACTTATAGGTTACCCCGACATATAAATCTTAACTATTCTCTGCTTAATATGGGCAAGTTCTTAGGTTTCCACGAGATTACTATTATCATTTACAAACACAACAAGATACGGGGCCTTATTCCTTAATATGGAGGTTCCATGTCTTAGTTCACTTTCCAATACTTATCTACAAAGTTATTTGAGAAGAAATCATAACCTCTTGCTCTCAATAGTGCCTTATTGTATCCTTTCAAATCAATCTTACTATTTCGAAGTTAGGTTTTTCGTGAAGCCTAGATAGGCGAATTTCAAGAATCATTCCATTTTCACATCTCTCTCTTGGTCCCCAGGTTGGTTGATTGGTTTAGAGCTTTAGTGCTCAACTAATTGTGCTAGGGCATCAATCGTCTAGTTAATAGCAATAACTACGCGATTATTTTTTTTCATTTCTAGGGTTTTGGTTCAGTCCAGCAGTCGCTCTATAATCGCCCCCTTGAGCTGGGAGTTGCTTAACCCCTCGCCCTCGATCCTTTTTCACTCCTTTGGCCGCCCATAAATTTAACATGTTTAAAGGCATGACATACAGTGAGTGCACACAAACGGAGTTTGAAAAGTGACACCTTTATCACGCCAAACAAATACAAGAATAAAAGGAAAGACAGCGAAATAATCGCAAATGTGTACAACCAAATCATGTATTTGAAATCATGAAGCAGTAAAGTCAAGCATGTCATGAGTAACGTTTAATTGCCTCAAAAGGTAGGAAACATAGTGAAACAAGATACAAAATGCAATGGCCTTTAAGCAAGCGCCACCCCGTCTATCTTTGGCAAAAACTATTAAAATAGTTTAAATCACTAGCTTAGTGATTGGCGGAGCCAAAAGTCTTAATTACCTCCGTAGGATCATTTTCATTTCCAGCACTAGGAGTTTTAGATCTTATGCCCCTTATCGAATATCTTGTCATTCTCCACTTGTTCAACCAAGGTAACACACCCAACCATCGACTTATTCATCCTATCTTTAATTTCGGACACAACCCCAACAAGTCGATTCTTAGCTTTTTAAAGCTTCTCACAAGGAGCCTTTGTCTTCCTCGCTCCTTAAGTATCTCAATCTCCACTTCAGGAATTCTATTAGTCTAGGCATCCGTAATTTCCCTCAGTTCTCGATTATCCCCTCGAATCACCTTAGTTTCCTCGGATAGCCACTTTTAATGATCAACCACTATTAACACCCCATTATTTGGGCGCGAGCAAATCCTTTGAAAATCACATGAAATCCTAGTTCTGTGAATTGGATTATCTCTCCAATGCTCCCTTAGGTCTTTCTCGATAATGGACCACCGGAAGGCGTCTCGAGACAATTTAATATCACCCTTACCTCCCATAGTTTACCCTTAAAAGTAAAAGCTCATGTAGATCCAAATATATTCAATAAACTAGATCTGATCATTTCGTACTATCCCACATGTATCACACAAGATCAAGACTCCTTGTCATCCACTAATTCAAACCTAGGTTCTAATTTTCATTTTCACAAGCTGTCACTTAACTTCCCAACCTGTTCCACAATCCGGCATCCTAAACTTTTAAGCCTAGGATACACTACAGGGATCTAAAACTTAAGCTCTGATACCAACTGTGACGCCCCCACTTCTCCCTAAGGCGAATCAGAGGGTAACCGCAGGACGCCTGCCCAACTCTCGCCAGGGCTCATGGCAATATCCGTTCAAGCTTAGCACAATACTATTCAACAATACTAGATAAGTAACAAAGTGCAGAAAACTTTCAAACTTAACAATATATATAACGATTATCCAATCCTTACATCAAATTCCCAAAAGTTACATCAATACCCAAAATATACAACATCCAGGTACATCAAATATCCAAAACATACATTAGATTCCCAAAAGTACAACCAATAAGAGGTCTAGCCCAAATACATTAGAAACCCTGAGCCAAAAGTGCATCAAAAGGGTTCCTCCAAGTCTCATTCCATGCCCAATCCTGTTAAGGAAAACAAATCTATAGGGTGAGCAAAACGCTCGTGAGGCAAAGAACACACATGCAAGCACATAGTCCAAGTAACAAACCCAAATAACAGGTCAAAGGATAAAGTACAAGTAATTGACAATTCCAATAAAATGTAAACAGAAACAATTCAAGGATATGGTAACTCTCAGGAGCTAAGTTCCACTTGCTTTACCAGGGTCATTCGTATACCTTCCTGCGATGACTCTCCGTCAACCGGGTCGGTATTTCCATTCAGTAGATCTCCACTTACTTCTCATGTCCGTCCACCGTACATACCACTCTAGGCCCTCACGACATTGAGAAGGCGATACTCCACGAGTATGCCAAGTGAAACCTCTTCAATAGGTCAAGCTTATCATGTGATTCTCATGGCTCACCGAGGTTCCCGACCAAGCCCATGCCAGCTCGAGTTCCAAGGTCGGCCTATGAGTTTGGACGTCCCCCATGTACATGTATGTGTCGAGGAGATTCACTCCAGCGACGTATGCAGCCATAACATACTATTTCAGGTCAAGCAAGCATTTGATATATTCAAACATTCATGTCATGTCAAGCAGGTCATTCATTTCATGTCAAGCAAGTTAATCCTCAACTATTTGTTTCAAATGAGAATGAGTGCGATAAAGTACACACTCAACTTCATTTTCAAAATCTTTGATCATTGGTTACAGGCAAGCATGTATCAAATTCACAGGAGTTCAAGTAATCACACACTTGACACTCACCAAGTAAACAAGGAAGAAATGTCACTTGAAATTCAGGTGTCCACCATAGGATCCTCTTGAAGGTTCTCGTGCGAGCTTGAGCCAATTAATAGTGAATTATCATTTATAAACCCCAATTATCACGCATGAGTGTACGCTTGTACAATCCGAGAAAATTTCTCGGAAGTGAGCCTAATTTATTCATAAATTGAGACCCAAAAGTAGGGTTTCAAAAGTACAAGAGAAATCGAGTTTTCGCCTTCGAAATCAAGGGTAAAACATTCAAGTGATATCGAGGGAAAAAGGAGAATTCGAAAAACTCTATTTCCTTAAGTTTTGAAAATTTCAGTTTTGATACGAGATATTTGAAAAATCGTTTCTCACTCGTTACAAGTCCAAAATTGGAAAACTTGGTACCGTTGGAAACTCTTTCCAAAGTACTAAAAGTTCCTAGAATACGCTTTTCCATGATTCCAAACGGAAAGTATTCAAAATTTACAAAGTTTCTGTTTTGGGGTACTTGAGACAGGTTTAGGTCGGTTTTTGGCCAACTTTGAAAATTCGGCAAAATTCACTTGATTTGAACTAACCTCTAAAATTTGGAATTCTATTAGAGTTGCAATCCAAGTTTAAGACAAAACAAACAGAAGAAGAGTCGGAGTGTTGAGCACCAAGATATGATAGCTCAAGGTTGGTGAAAAACCAAAACTGTTAAGCAGAATTCCAGATTTAAACTTCAAACTTTGGGACTTTGGTTACGTATCGAAACGGACTCGGAACGGCACCAAATTAGGGTATGAATACACTACCATACAAGGGCTACTCCTCTGTCAAAATTCATAGAAAAATATGTACGAGAAATCGGTTAACGAAACCACTAAAACCCCAAGAAGTTCCAAGGCAAATCTGTCTTGGACTTCCGTTTTTCCATTTTCAAGCATTTGGCCAAGGAAATTCCCTCAACATGGTTCATTGGTGTAGACAAGGTCTAATAAACATTCCAAGATAGGTTTGGTAGGTGATTAACACCAAGAATCTCGAATTAACAAGTCTCAATCAAGTTTAGTAACAATTCTGCCCAAAAGGTGGGTTGTCCTTCAAGAAGTCAGTTTCGAAATACGGTCACAAATCACTCAATTCAACTCAGAATTGGACGTGGTTGGTGGAGTTGGAAAAAAAATTCATAAAGCTACAATTTCTCAGAAGAAAGCATTTTCAAAATTTGTCCACAACTAGTCCACATTGGAGCCTCAAGTTGTAGTTCATGTTCTGCCTTCTAGGGAACTAACGAAACAGGGCAGTCAAGTTAAAACGGTTGGTACGGATTAGTCATGTGGAATCAGGACATGCATTTTATACCGTTGGAAATATGGGATTGTCTAGCTTCTAGTACCGCAAACGATACTCGATTTCGACATCGGAGTAAAAAGTTATGGCTGAAAGAAAAGGACTGCCTGGGCAATCCGGGAAAATTTTCCAGTTTTGCTAAACCTTTGAAATCACTACAATTGACCAATCAAATCATGTTATTTTTCAATGAAACTTTCTACACCATTCATATAACATGTATACATCACAAACAATTCATTAGAACCTCAAAATTTCACACCAAAGTGCACGAACATGGAAGGGGTAAAATGGTCACTTTTGTTCATTGCACCTTCCTTGAATTTCTACCAACAACCCAACATTATTCCACTAATTTAAGCACTAAACCAACATTAATAGTATCATCATTCATCAAATCAGTCCATCCAATCCAAGTGGGAGTTCATAGAGTCCACACAACAATTTTTTTCCAACATAAACAAGCTACCCACATGCATGCATGAGCTTATATGTGCACTACTACTTCCATAAAGCAAGATTTGATGGGTTGATCGTGGTTTACCTTCTTAGATGAACTAAGACAGAATTTTCGGTCCAATGAAGCCCAAGAAAACCGTGGAAAGCAGCCCTCTTTCCTAGCTTGATGTAATCTCCAAGTGATTAGCTAAGTGTGGTTAAGGTTTGGTGCGATTTGTGAAGATTAAATGGTGAAATGAAGGAGAATTTGGAGCTGTCTTTTTATTCCTCCTTGGCCGGCTGTTTGAAGCAAAGAAAAGAAGAGATGTGCTGATGGTAAGCTTCCATGAGAAGCTTTAAATTTGTGGCCAAAAGTTCACCCAAAAGTCAACTCTCCTTCACGCGCTCGCGCATTTTGTGCTCGATTCCTCTCGAGTTCATTTCACTAGTGCACTAAACCTCTAATGAACTTATATTCATATTCATATTATTCAATCTTAATTGTCCCAAAATAAGGATCTAAAGTCTCTCAATTAAATCGCGCGTATAAAAACGCGTACTTCCGATTTTTGCGTGATAAAGCGAAATCTCCAAGAAATTCTTATAACGATAGCTTCATTAATTAATACTCGAATACTTAAGTATAAAATTACCTATTTTAAGACTAATGTACAAGTCTCCAATTTTCCAAACTTATAGTATTCTCAAAACGGTTATTGCTTCCAACCGCGCATTCGCTATTCTCACTTAACGAGCTTTCAAAAATTAAATTTTGAAACGAGTCACTTTAAAAATATAATTAAGTTATAGACCCATGTAATTAGGTGTAAAGAGCTTAGAAAATAATATTCGGAGTAAATGGCAAAGTAAATAATTAAATAAACTAGAAATAGGAAATTAAATAAGTAAATTTGTGAGTCCTCACATGAGTCGAGTATTAATTCATCAATTAACCTTTCTTAATCTACAATTGATCATTCTTAACTCTCCAATATTAATACACTCCCGATTCAAGTATAGCCTCGAAAAACATGTACTCGTTGTTCTGAACTAAACAAATTTTTGAAAAGTGAATTTTTTCAACAGAACGCTTTAAAAATATAAAAGAAGCGTTGTTCCATATAAATGAATTTTAAATGGTCGAAATAAATAATTCAGAGAAAATGAGTAAATAAATATTTAAGTAAACTTGTAATATTCGATAAATAGGAAAATTTTCGGGTCCTCACATGAGGCGCGTAGAACGCTCTTTTTAAGACGATACGCGCCCCTACGGTGCTTTTCAAACCGATACAGAAGGTCTAGCGCGCCGCCTCCACGATACAACAACCCAACTCTATAGTTGTTACTTCCCTTTGATTTGCACAACCAAGAGAAGCAGAAGCTTCCCAATATCTTTCTTTGCCCATAGAAAACAGAATGAAGGAGAAAGAAATGAGTGTGAGGAGGATAGTATTTTAGAATGGTCTTTTGTTGAGTGAAGTGTGTGTCAAATCCTTTTGAGAACTCCACTATTTATAGGCTACAAAATCTTAAGTAAAAGAAAATCCAATGTGTAACGATTTTTCATATTAAAAAGTAGTTAATTGGTAGAATTTGTAACCTAAAGAGTTAATTCACATTTGAATGGGTTATAAAGACTTATTCAAATAATTCTTTTGTAACTCCCACAATAATTCTTTTGTAACTCCCACAATAATTCTTTTGTAACTCCCACAATAATACATTTGACCAAATAATTCTTTTGTAACTCTTATTCAAAAAAGTAACTCACAATTATAATTCCATTCAAAATGCAATGTAACTCCCACAATTATAATTCCCATAACTCACCAATGAATACTATTGTAACTCCTTGAAAATATTTAGCCAAAAATTAAGATTTTATTAAAATACACCAACATTCCCCCACTTAGTTTAATAAAATCTGAAAGAGATAAAAGGAAATTTGGGCAAAGTGAGAATATCATGCATAGTGAAAGTGGCATTGCCTTGAAACCTTCACTTAGTGTTTCCATAATCCTCATATTAGAGTCAAAGTGGACTAAAGCCTTGAAACTAAGACTACTTTAAGATATGTAAGATTATGTCACACACATGATATTCAAGATATTAATTAATATGCTTCTTAAGCCAGCACATTTCGGCCTTGTGCTTTATCCCAGATTCATGAATGCTTTAGAAAATTAGCCAAATTCTCATAGGAAGCGGCCTTTACTTCTACACTCATATAGGTGAGTCTATCAAGAATGCCCCTATGACTAAGGCATCCCACCCTTAAAGGGCTATAGAACTCATTAAAAGATTTATATCAAATCTTAACCTTTTCTTCGTCATAGAATCACGAGCATGCTTTACTGTGAGACCCCGGTCAGTTCTTAAGTTTGATATTAGGTGATATTCATTATTTGTGCGGTAAAATTTGGGGTTTTGGGGTTAATTAGAAAACCCTGAGTTGGGGTTAGGATTGAAACCCTAGTTTTTGTATTAATCATAAGTTCGAGTGGTGGATAAAGTTAGTTATGCTAGTGTGTGTTTTCGTGCGGGTAAGTATAAGATTTGATCCATTTTATATAGGTTACGTGAGTTTAGAAGTTCGGAAAACCCTAAACTAGAAAAAAAGTTTCTAGTGTTATGATTTATTAGAATTCTAAGTTGGGTTTAAAACCCTAATTTTGCCTATGACAAAAATATTGTTGTTTAGTTGCTTTTATATGAGTTAAGGTATGATTAAGTATAGGTGATTAAGAAAGGAAAGTGATTAGTGAAGCACTTAAGTGTGATTACATGTTTTGGACTAGATTAAGATTATAACCTATGGAGTTAATTGAAAGCTTTTCAAATGTTTAAGGGCAAGAGTTGATCAAATGCAAAGTTGAAGGTGTAAGGGCTTGAGAGTAAATTGGGAGCTTTTATGTGATTGGTGGTAGTAGAAAATATCTCCTAATGTTTGACTAAGCTTATATTGTAGGACTTGTGAGATAAAGCTAAGAAATAAATAAAACAAAATCAAAGGGAGAGAGAGAGGGAGTTGGCCGAGAGCAAGAGCAAGAGAGAAAGGAAAAGTTCTTCCAAGTTCAACTTCTTCTAGCTTCCATCTTGGTCTTGGAGTTTAAGACAACATCTTTGCTACTTGATTGTTGTGGTTTAATCATCAACAAGGTTGGATTGAAGGTAAATCATTTGATTTGAAAGTTAACTCTTGTGATTAAGTCTTGAAACCGTGTGAAGTGATGGTTTTGTTGTAATTATGAATTTGTGTGGTTTATGTGGTGATTATTGTATAGTTTAATGGTTTATTGTAGTGGTTTCTTGCTGCCAAATTTCGGTTAAGGCTATGAAAGGTTAGGGTTTTTGCTCCTTGGTTCATTAAGTTGATTTGGTTGGTTGTTGGCTTGTAAATGGACTTTGTGATGTATTAATTGTTCTTGTATGGTTAGATTTTAGCAAAAATCAGATTTGACCAAGAAACCCTAGTTTAATAGAAAGGTATTTTGGTTGAGTTAGGGTTTGGATGACTAGGGTTTAGTTGGTTAAGATGTTGAAGTTAGTTGGAGTTAGCAAGATTAGTGCCTAGACTAAGGTTAGTGTTTGTTAAGTTTGGGATTACATTGGGAAAGGAATTTCGGTTTTCTTTTCTTGTAGGGCAAATAGGAGGGGGTTTATGTGTGTTTATTTGGTATGAGTTTGGCTAGAAAGTTTGTATGAGAACCATAGAAACGGACTGTGCGGTTGCAGCGCATGAAACCGGCAAAACTGGAAATAGGGCAGTCCACAAATCCGAACTTGAGTTCTGTTTTTCTTTATTCTGCGTGCTGATTCAGAAGTTTCTCAAAACATGAAAGTTGTAGCTTCTTAAGTCCTTAATGTACCTGCAATATTTCAGGTCAAACGGATCAGTGTAGCCTGAGTTATGGCTAAAACAATCTCTCCGGTTTGGAACACTGGATTGTGTTACGTTTTCAAATTTGGCTTCTGACCATGCTCGGTTCGCCCTGATAACGTGCGAACTGGGTGTTGATCCCTTCATAAGAAATGTAGATCTTGGTCTTATCTTCGAAACGGTATAAATTTCATCCAAATCTGAGTTCTGTAGCTTCAGTTATGACCAAAACAAGAACGGTTGTCAGAACTGCCTTCGAAATTGGACAGTTCTGACAGGAACTTTGGACCCATTTTTCCCTATGCTCTGTTCTGATTCAGCTTTTGGTCAAAACAAAAAAGTTATAGCCTTATAAATGAGCTTTCCAACGCCTCTAGATTTTCTTGATTCCGATCTCTGAGTCATGAGTTATGGTCTTTCAAACAGGGCCTGTTTGGTAACCCGAAATGAAATGGCTGGAACTGTTTTGTGCATTTTTGTCTTAGCCCCACTGAGATTTGGCTTGAGGTGTCTTCATGAAAGTTGTCGCCCTTCTTCTTAGCTTCGTAACAGTATCTCATACACTTTAATCCGACATTCCTAGCCCAACTTATGGTCAAAACAGTTTGGGACAGTAACTATGCCCATTTCCGTTTGCCGGCCGTTTCCATTTCCGTTTGCCGATTCCGCACATGCATGTGCCAATTTTTCCGTTTTGCTTGTTTGAGGCGTGTTAGTAGCCGTTTGTGATATAATGTGATGCAATCTTTTATTTCAGACGGTGGTGAGTTAGACGGTGCCAGTGGGGCCTACTAGCTGGGATACGCGACTTGACCTTCCCATTTTTGCTATACTTGATCTTTGTGTAAGTACTCAGGCCGTTTGTTTGTATAAGTTGCTTATGTGTTTTGATATGAATGTTAGGGTACTTAGGCGAGGGTATACTTTATCACACTCGACCTAAACCCTGATTTGTACCTGTGTTTATCTATGAGATGCATATATATGAATCATTTTGATGCTGAACCCTTTGAGCTTGTAGCTCGGGGTAATTTTTGGGAAATTTGTAAAATATGAAGAAGTTGTGGGCCCGATCTCAAGACCTAGACGGACTATTCGAGCCGGCTAGGGTTTGGTGGAAGCCAGTCCAACCTAGTCTTAAGATCACCAAGTTTGTGGTTCTGTGAACCAAGTTTGTGAACCGAGATTGCGAGGCAAGTTCAATTTCGTTTCGTTCGCTCGAGCAAGTTTGTGAGGTGACTTGATGAGAACATGAAGATTTGGATTCCCTTCAAATTCAAGGAAATTCAATTGATGGTTGATGGTGCAATCGGGTTCAAGAATCATTGAAGATTTGTCATGCTTATTTCTTGTTATTTATTTAAGTAAGTTTCCAGCAATACTTGTTAGTTAGTCTTGAGTTATTAAGGTCAATAAAGGCTAAGGTCATGTTGACCATAGTTAAGCCAATTGAGTCAGTTAGTTTCTTATTCTAATTGAATTATAGTTTTAGGAAAGTAGTTAATTGTTTCCAAATTTATTTAGGAAGTTGTGTCAAGTCAAATAAGGAAGTTTGTATTATTTCCAATTTAGATTAGGGTTTTGAGTCTTGTAAGGCTATAAATAGCCAACTTTATTTAACTATTGAGAGAGATGATATTGAAGATGAATTAATAAAAAAGAGAGTTGTCTCCTTTTATGGAGTTCCTTGATGGAACTTGAGTTTCTTCTTGAACTATATCAAGTATTTAGCTTGGATACTTGTGGTGTTCAAGGCAAGATGATTACATCATCTTGTTCTTTCAAGCCAATAGCCAATCCACTAGGTTTCTAGAGACGGGTTCTCTTTAGGTCTAGCAAGGTAGTTATTGTTCCATAACCTGATCAAGATAGATCCTTCCGCTGCCTGATCGACTTGGTTCTTCAAGACAGGTTCTTGCTGGGTCGAGTTCGTATCATCAAAGGACCACTCGAGAAGAAACGAATCGATCAAACAGCGGAAGGATCTATCTTGATCAGGTTATGGGTACAAAAGATGGATTCTAAACCAATCAAGGACAACTTGAGATTGTTTAGAGCAGTAGAATGGCGCCACAAATTCAACATGGTCTTGAATTGATAAGCCGAAACTTGAACAAAGGAGATTCAACTCACTTTGTATCAAGGGACGCTCCCCAAGGAACAAGAGAAAACTCTCAAATTTTATTCATAATTGTCTTCTCCTTGAAAATATCATAAGCATGGCTATTTATAGCCTTACAAAACTCAAAACCCTAATCTAAATTGGAAACGATACAAGTTTCTTTATTTGACTTGACTTCTAAATTTGACACAACTTCCTAAATAAATTTGGAAGCAATTAACTACTTTCCTAAAACTCTAATTCAACTAGAATAGAAAACTAACTCAATTAGGCTTAACTATGGTCAACATGACCTTAGCCTTTATTCCCTAATTCAAACAACTTACTTAACTCTCAATTTGGAAATCAATCAAGATATTAATCAAGATTTGGAAATCAATCAAGATTTCAATCAAGATTTGGAAACATTGGATTTTCAATGATTCTCGAGCCCGATTGCACCATCAACCATCATTGGAATGTGAAGACTTGTAAAATGAAAGGAATCCATGCAAATCTTCATGTTCTCATCATTCCCCTCCTCTTGAAAGACGATTTGTTCTCAAATCGAGCGCTTGCTTACAAAGGAGTAACTCGGAGAATGTTTTGATATATGTAATAGAAGAATTTCAAGAAATAACCAAACCATTACAAGACTCAAGAACAACAAGAAACAAACACAAAGTATGGAAACCCAAAAAAAAAAAAAAAATTCGGATGAACAGTACCACTACAGTAGCGGCGGATGAACAGTATTGCTACAGCCGTGAACAGTATCGTGAATAGTACCCCCGTGAACAGTCAATTGTTTTTTGCTTTTGACGACTCGACACAAGGTTACGACTTCATTTGAAAGAAATTTAATGGGAGTTAAACCCTTGAAAAACCTGTTTTCAGGAACGTAATCACACCAAAAAAGTTTAACCTCGATCGATCAAAGGGATAGGTTAGACTCAAGTGATAAAATCAAGAAAACAATAATCAAATTTTTTTTTGTTTCCTTTAAAACAAAAGGTGGCTAGGGTTTTGTTAGAAAAATAAATAGAAAAAAAGAAAACAAAAAGATATTAACCTGAATCAAGAGCCGAAACTCTGATACCAGATGATACGAACTCGACCCAACAAGAACCTGTCTTGAAGAACCAAGTCAATCAGGCAGCGGAAGGATCTATCTTGATCAGGCTATGGAACAATAACTACCTTGCTAGACCTAAAGAGAACCCGTCTCTAGAAACCTAGTGGATTGGCTATTGGCTTGAAAGAACAAGATGATGTAATCATCTTGCCTTGAACATCACAAGTATCCAGGCTAAATACTTGATACAGTTCAAGAAGAAACTCAAGTTCCATCAAGGAACTCCATAAAAGGAGACAACTCTCTTTTTTATTAATTCATCTTCAATATCATCTCTCTCAATAGTTAAATAAAGTTGGCTATTTATAGCCTTACAAGACTCAAAACCCTAATCTAAATTGGAAATAATACAAACTTCCTTATTTGACTTGACACAACTTCCTAAATAAATTTGGAAACAATTAACTACTTTCCTAAAACTATAATTCAATTAGAATAAGAAACTAACTGACTCAATTGGCTTAACTATGGTCAACATGACCTTAGCCTTTATTGACCTTAATAACTCAAGACTAACTAACAAGTATTGCTGGAAACTTACTTAAATAAATAACAAGAAATAAGCATGACAAATCTTCAATGATTCTTGAATCCGATTGCACCATCAACCATCAATTGAATTTCCTTGAATTTGAAGGGAATCTAAATCTTCATGTTCTCATCATGACTGGCCAGTGAGGGTGATAAGGTGTACGGTGGGAGTACAAGTGGAGTTCTACGGACCCTTATATGTAGTCGACGGAGTGTCGACAAGAGGTCACACATGGCAAACGACTTGGCTTTGGAGCGAACCTGTATCCTCCACTGTGTTGTTACTTTTATACTTGTGATTTGACATCTTTGTGACGTACTTGTTCGTTTTAAATGTCAAATTTACGTTTTACCCCTGTTTACTTACTAAGCATATAGCTTACCCCTTTCCCTTTGTTTTCCTTAGCAGGGGCCGACGCGGGGAACTCCTTGGCACATTCACTGGTATAGTTAGGTTTGCTTGTAATAGTTGGATAGTTAAGATGGTTATCCTTATTTTAGTGATTTGTGTAAGGACCCTTCTTCGGGTCTATTTTCTGATTTTGGTTATTATCATAAGGTGATGTAGTAATCTAGATAACTCATTTTGAGGATGTAAATACTCTTTTGGGATTGAATATATTATGAATAGTACTCTTTTGGTTTATATAGTTTTATTAGCTTTGTGTTTTGAGTCCTGGCGCGAGTTAGGCAGGCGTCCCGTTGACACCCTCGGGTTCGCCCTTAGGAGAAGTGGGGGCGTCACATTTACACCATGGGAAGGGATTTAATATATATGCATGCTTTTCACCCAAACCATTCTATGATTCGTTTATCCCTGACCTAGTTCTTGGGATCTCCAATCCCTAGGTAGTTGTATCCTCATAGATGATTCCAATTTAAAATTTTTTAGGCTCAAGTCCCATTCCCTTTGATGTTTGAGAAATTTGTTCTCTAGCTAGAGCTTTCATTAATGGATCAGCGAGATTTTCTTTTGATCTCACATGGTTTATATTTATAGCACCATCACATAAATATGATCTCACAGTACTGTGTTTTCTTCTAATAGCTCTGGATTTTCCATTATAATATTTGTTATGTACTCTACCAATTGTAGCAGTACTATCACAATGTAAAAGTATGGGTGGTACCGGTTTATCCCAAACGGGAATTTCAGATAATAAATCTCTTAACCAACTGGCCTCTTCACCGGCAGAAGCTAAAGCTATGAGCTCTGCTTCCATAGTTGATTTAGCAATAATTTGTTGTTTTTTAGATCTCCCACAGCTGCACCACCCAAAATAAAAATATAGCCAGTGGTAGATAATGAGTCACCAGATTGAGAATTCCAATCTGCATCACTAAACCCTTCTAGAACAGCAGGGTAATTTTTATAAAGTAAACCATAATTTATAGTACCTTTAAGATATTTCATAACATGAGTAATAGCATTCCAATGATCATAACTAGGTTTACTTGTAAATCTACTCAAAATATTTACAGCATAAGCAATATCTAGTCGAGTACAATTAGTGGCATATCTCAAACTTCCAATTATACTTGCATATTCATGCTGATTTAACACAAATGCATAATTCTCAGTTGGATATAAATGCACACTAGAATCAAAAGGAGAGGAAACTGGTTTACAATCATAATACTTATATTTTTTAAATATTTTTTCAATATAATGTATTTGATCTAACATAATTCCTCTAGGGGTTCTAGTAATTTTCATTCCAAGTATTACATTGGCTTCACCCAAATCTTTCATATCAAAATTATTTTTTAGTAACCCCTTGGTATTTTCAATAATATTCAAATTAGTCCCAAAAATTAAAAGGTCATCAACATACAAGCATAGGATAACATGAGTATCTTCAATAGATTTATAGTAAATACATTTATCACTTTCATTTATTTTAAAATTATTTGATATCATGCTCCTATCAAATTTTTCATGCCACTGCTTAGGAGCTTGTTTCAAACCATATAAAGATTTTGTTAACTTACACACTTTGTTTTCATGACCAGGTTGTACAAAACCTTGTGGTTGATCCATATATATTTCTTCTTCTAAATCTCCATTCAAAAAAGCTGTTTTTACATCTATTTGATGAATTTTAAGATTATGAATGGCAGCAATAGCTATAAGCAATCTTATTGATGTAACTCTTGTTACTGGTGAATATGTATAAAAAAAAGTCTATATTTTCTTTTTGCTTAAAGCCTTTAGCTACAAGTCTTGTTTTATATTTATCTATTGTACCATCTGGTTTTAATTTTCTCCTAAGTACCCATTTGCATCCAATAGTTTTACAACCAATAGGCAAATCAACTAACTTCAAAGTTTTATTTGACAATAAAGATTCCATCTCTTCATTTATAGCTTCTTTCCAAAAAATAGAATCAGGTGAGTTTAAGGCTTCTTCTATAGTTTTTGGATCACCATCTATAGAGTAAACTAAATAATCTGGTCCAAAGTCCTTTTCTACTCTAGCTCTTTTACTTCTTCTCAAATTTTCATTAGTTCCAAAATTTTTTAAATGTGTAGAGCTAGTTTCATTTATTATTTTTTCCTTTTCACCCCCACTATTTCCTAATTTAAATGGAAATTTATCTTCATGAAAAATTGCGTCAAGTGATTCTATTATAATGTTACTTTCTATGTCATAAAATCTATAAGCTTTACTGGTTAAGGCATATCCAACAAGTGCACACTTTCTAGCTCTAACTCCTAATTTAGGAATTTTTGGATCGGCTAATCTAACATATGCCAAACAACCCCACACACGAAAATAGTTTAAATTTGGTTTCCTTTTATTCCATAACTCATAAGGTGTTAAAAGAGTTTGTTTTCTAGGCACTCTATTCATTATGTAATTAGCTGTCAAAATTGCTTCTCCCTAAAAATTCTTTGGTGCACTTGCATTCACCATTATTTCATTTGTTAAATTTATTAAAGTTCTATTTTTACGTTCTGCTACACCATTAGATGCAGGTGAATAAGGCGGAGTAGTTTCATGAACAATTCCTAAAGATTTAATGTAATCAATTAGTCCCAAAGTTTCATATTCTTTTCCTCTATCACTTCTAAACTTTTTAATTTTCTTGTCAAAACGATTTTCAATTTCTTGTACATATGTTACAAGTTTTTCATGTGTTTCACTTTTATGTTTCATAAGATATACATAAGTATATCTAGAAAAATCATCTATAAAAGTTATAAAATATCTTTTACCACCACGTGTAAGAGTGCCTTCAAATTCACAAATATCAGTATGTATTAATTCAAGTAAATCGCTACTCCTTTCTACTTTTACATAGGGCTGTTTTGTGATTTTTGTCAAGCTACAATACTCACATTTTTCAAAATCATTTTGAAGCTTAGGTAACAATCCAATATAACTCATATTCTTTAAGTATTTAGAATTAACATGACAAAGTCGAGCATGCCATAAATTAGTACTAGAAGCAATATAAATAGAACTAAGAGATACTTTATTCATTTCAACATTCAATTTGAACATACCATCATATGCATAGCCTTTTCCAACAAATGCATTATTTTTTGTAATCACATATTGATCAGAATCTATAATTTGCTTGAATCCAACTTTGTTGAGAAGATAGCTTGAAACCAAGTTCTTTCTGATTTGAGGAGTATGAAGAACATCTTTCAAAGTTAAAGTACGGCCAGAGGTGAATTTTAGATCCACATCACCAACACCCACCACCTTAGTGGTATGTGAGTCACCAAGTAGGACCATTTTACCTTCTTCAGCATGAGTGTAGCTTTTGAACCAATCTTTATCATGGCAAATGTGCCTCGAAGCACCTGAATCTGCCCACCACCCTTCATGATTCTCTAGCATGTTCACCTCAGTTATCATAGCCACTAAAGGCTCTTCAGCTACATGAGGTTGAGGTTTATCACCATGCTTTTTAGGTTGTCCACGTTTTCTAAAATAACAATCCTTGGCTGGTGGCCAGGTTTTCCACATACAAAACATGGACCCCTAAGAGTTTTATTATTATTAGAAGGGGTTTCTTGGTTCTTTCTAGGTCCTTTATATTGATATTGTGGTCTATTCTTATTTTTCATAATTTTTCCTCTAGGTCTCAAGTATGCATTACTCTTAGAATTCTGACCTCTAGAGACATTATCAGTTGAAGTAATAAAATGTACCTTATTAGTGTCACCATTGCCATTGGTCTCCTCAGACTTATCTTGCTTCCTTGCCTCCTCTTCAATTCTAAGTCGAGCCATGAGATTGACTAGAGTGATCTCCGACTGCTTGTGGCGTAGTCTCTTTCGAATATCCTTCCAAGAGTTTGGTAATTTGTCAATTATAGCGGCCACTTGCATTTGTTCATCCACCTTGATGCCTTCAGATTGAATTTCGTGAACTATATTTTGTAGTTCATGTATTTGAACAAGGACAGATTTGTTTTCTGCCATTTGATACTTGAAGTAGCGGCTACAAGCATATTTCTTGGCTCCGGCTTCTTCAGTATCATATTTCTTTTGCAAAGCCTTCCAAATCTTTTTAACCGTGGAATAAGAAGTGGAATAGTAATCATAAAACTCATCAGATAAGCAATTAAGAAGATAGTTTTTACAATCTTCTTCATCACTTCTCGATTTTTAAACACTTTGTTCGTGCTCTTGCTTCTGTTGCTCATCCATGTCATCAACACGGATTTTGGTTGGATTTTTGGCTGTAAGTACCCAAGCTACCTTCATGAGTTTTAGGTAGAAAAGTACTTTTTAGCCCATCTTTTGAAGTGTTCGCCATTGAACTTGAAAGGCTTGTTGAGATATGTAGAACTTCCAACGGGTGTAGGGATAGTAGAGTTAGTGTTGCTCTCCATTTGAGTATCGTCTTAAAATTGTTGGAGGAGAGTACACGAACAATCTTTAATCTTCAAAATAATCACCACGGAATTGACAGCTACTAAAAGGTTCGGTAGGGCTGAGGCGCGTAGAACGCTCTCTTTAAGAAGATACGCGCCCCTACGGTGCTTTTCAAACCGATACAGAAGGTCTAGCGCGCCGCCTCCACGATACAACAACCCAACTCTATAGTTGTTACTTCCCTTTGATTTGCACAACCAAGAGAAGCAGAAGCTTCCCAATATCTTTCTTTGCCCATAGAAAACAGAATGAAGGAGAAAGAAATGAGTGTGAGGAGGATAGTATTTTAGAATGGTCTTTTGTTGAGTGAAGTGTGTGTCAAATCCTTTTGAGAACTCCACTATTTATAGGCTACAAAATCTTAAGTAAAAGAAAATCCAATGTGTAACGATTTTTCATATTAAAAAGTAGTTAATTGGTAGAATTTGTAACCTAAAGAGTTAATTCACATTTGAATGGGTTATAAAGACTTATTCAAATAATTCTTTTGTAACTCCCACAATAATTCTTTTGTAACTCCCACAATAATACATTTGACCAAATAATTCTTTTGTAACTCTTATTCAAAAAAGTAACTCACAATTATAACTCTATTCAAAATGCAATGTAACTCCCACAATTATAATTCCCATAACTCACCAATGAATACTATTGTAACTCCTTGAAAAGATTTAGCCAAAAATTAAGATTTTATTAAAATACACCAACAGAATTTCTTTCGTAGATAACTTTAAGATAGCTTTAGGATTTCTTTTTACAGCAATCATTTTCCTTTGATCCCCGTTTCCTTTTCAAGCTTTTAGTTTCATTCTAATGCTCCCAAGCAATCAAGTTAGTTTCTGCAAATTTTTTAGTCGTTATGAAATCATTTCCCATTCCAAGAGATCTTCTTATTTTCTAGCAATCTTTACATTCATGATAAAGTACTCTTATCAGCCTTCTTTCTTATTGTTTTCTTGGTCAATTACTTTGATGTGAATTTTTAGTCCTTAAGGCCGCTCAAGGCTGATCAATGGCAATCGTTTAGAAGTCGGATTTCATCAGCGCATTCTTTATCCGTTTTCTTTTTCTTGACATAAGTCCAGCTCACAATTTCCAAACCACCAAAGTGGACATCTTCAATATCGTTCATCGGCTGCCAAAAATCAGCAGGAACATAGTGGCATGCTCGTGAATTCTAGTTTACTAACGTGGATGTCTTTAACATTCGCATCGATTTGTCAGCTGCCAAAAATCAGTGCGAACATAGTGGCACGCTTGTAAATTTCAGTTCACCAAAATGGACGTCTTTGACATTGACATTAGTTCGTCGACTACCAAAATCATGAACATAGTGACACATCCGATGGGACCATATCAAAAGTGATTGAGAGAAGATTATGGTAAAAGATAAGGAAACAAACAATGGCAAACCTCTCAACTTCCATGAGATGACTCATTCAACACCGGTATGTGAAGGAGCACAGATAGAGTACCATCGATTACTGCCCAATCAAAATTTGCAGGGCTTGTCCATGAGGCTATAGGGCAGATGATGGATAGGTGGATACAAATGCAGGCCTATATGTTTTCAAAAGTGTTCAAGGAGTTTCATGGAGTGTCTGGCAATGTTGGTCAAGAGATTCGAGAGGTGAAAGATGCATTATATCAGCCAACTAATTCATCAATGTGTTGCGCTACTGATTTATGGTACATGATTACATCGATTTATTGGTGCATTTTGATGCTGATATTTCTTATAGAAGTACTCATAATCACAACACCCTAAAAGATGGAACAGTTCTAATGGCCACTGGTAAGATAATGATCGATAGCAGGCCATGTACTTGGCTTAGATGACAACCATCAGAAGGTGAACTGTCAGCCACTACATTAGCATGGCAGACCATGGTGAAGAGTTGTTAACTTCAAATACTACTAAGGGAAAATAACCAATTTCATCCCTAAATTTTTCAC
The DNA here is from genome assembly GCF_003713205.1 of Coffea eugenioides. NCBI lineage: Eukaryota > Viridiplantae > Streptophyta > Magnoliopsida > Gentianales > Rubiaceae > Coffea > Coffea eugenioides. The sequence continues at coordinate 55,770,865 of NC_040036.1, read as the reverse complement.
TAGTGTTGATTTAGTCCCTAACTTTTATTCCTAGCCAATTTGATATGTGAACTTATTTTGCAGTTCCAATTAAGGACTTCCGTGGCCACTTCACCACCTAAAACTAATCTAACTCTTAATTGACCAACTAAACAAGGGTATTTTAGGAGCATCACTTATGGGGCTATAATAAATCAAATAAATTGGGTTAAAAATCATAATATTAAACTTTAAAAAAGTTTTACCCGGTAATTTTTTACACGATTTAAAAAGTTCAATTTGGTAATTTTTTATACGATTTGTTTTATTCTAGTCTTGTGATAATACCCCTGTTTAATTAGTCAATTAGGAGTCAGATCAGTTTTAGGTAGTGGTGCCACTGTGAAGGTCTTTAATTGGAACTGCAACATAAGTTCAAGTATCAAATTAGACAGAAATAAAAGTTAGAGACTAAATCGGTACTAACAAAAAATTTAGGTATGAAATTGGCCATTTTTCCTACTACTAATATCACACTTTACAGGTCGGTTCACCAGTTGAAACCCAAATAAAATAAGTGGTTGAACAACTGATAGTAACTGCTAATTTGTTAATAACTGCTATCGACAATAGAAAAAATAGCATCACTACTGTTCTTATTAGTGCAGGACCAAATGTTCATCAACATAGCAATAGGCATACCTATGCTAGTGGGCAACATAAAGGTTTGTTGTTCAATCGATGATTGCACCATTGCAAAATTGATATCAATAAGCTAAGCATGTAAGACAGATATTCATCAACCCACTGATATCGGCACTTTACATGTTGAATCATCAGTTAAAACCCAAATAAAAACAAGTGGGTGAACAGCTAATGGTGACTGCTGATTCGTCGATAACTACTATCAACAATGGAAAAAGTAGCCCTGCCGCTAATCTTATTATTGTAAGCGTAGATATTCATCAACATAGCAATGGGCATGCTCATGCAGTAGGGCAACATAGAGGTTTTTTTAGTCAATCAACCATTGCACCATTAGAAGACCGATATCAGCAACCTCAGCATATAAGTTTGTCACACTTTATGCTTGAAAGGGGAAAAGTCAGCCAATCAATACCTCAAAGCATTTCTTGAGGAGGCTTCCAAACTTAACATGGGAAGTCTTAGTATCATCGATTCGTTGGTGTGTAATGGTACCAATTTATCTATATATACTGACAAAGCTCAAATGCTACAACATGCATCTCAAGTTATCAACCTTGGTGATCAGCCTTTTGGCACCAGAAGAAATCAACTAGAGTAAGAAGGAAAAAGTCTGAAGTAACGATGGTTATGATAACGAAACAGGTTTTACCTAATATAACAGGTAAAAATACTTTTAGCGACCATTTGATTACCTGCTGAACTGGTCACCTAAATAAAATAATGCCTAAAAATTTGGTTAATAAGTTTCGCATTAAAAATAGTAAGTTAACCCCATAAATTAGTAACTTTTATGTCTCAAAACGTAAATCGAAATAAATATGAAACTTACTTTTTTTTAAATAAATTACTACTCTATATTCAAAACTTACTTTTTGGAGAGTAAGTTTAGTTCAAGTAATAATAAGTTTTTATAGACTAATAGTAAATCTTGTTGATAGAATAGTAAATTTGGTTAATGGTAAAAACTTACTAGTTTGTGGCATAAATTTACTAATTTACTTAAACAACATATATGAAACAAGTATTAGGAAGTTTATTTGAAATAATGCTAAGATTTTTTATTAATGATTGAAACTTAGTATTATAGTTAGTTTTTACTCGTAACGTAAATGTATGATACATGAATGTATGTATCATTTATAAATGTTATATGTTTTAAGCATTTTCAATATTCTATGAAAACTATGCCTTTCACATGACCTTAAAAAATATGTAAGAATAATTTGTCATATTACAAATTATGAATTATTTTTGAATTTGTGAAAGGTTAGAAAGTTTGGATCACAATAACAACAAATCTTTCAAGTTATATATAGAATAGCACTTATCTATACATCACAATTTCCATATATTAATAGCTATGAATTTAATAAAATGGTAAAGTTTTAATAAATTTATTTTCTTGATCACAAGTATAAAAGTTAAGTTGTATTAAAGTAGCATAATGTTTGAAAATTATAGTAAATTTACCCATATATTAAGTTCCATGACTTTCAAATATATTTTGTATCATTTACATTATCGATTTGTATGCATTTTTTTTATCAAACTTACTTTTTATTGGCAAATGGTATGTAATTATTATAAAATGTCATTTTATAATAATCATAATTTTTTTGTAGGTGAATGGTATGTAAACTGGTAAAATTGTCAATTCATAAATGACTAAATCTTACTACTTTATGGCATATATTAGTCTGATCAACTAAAAAATTACCACAATCAAGAGTACGTTGATTGTTGATTCGAAATTTGCACTACTGTTACTATTTCCATAATTGTATCATACAAGTTTTTCTAATCAAAGTAAAACGAAATCAAATATCTTTTCCTTTTGTATGAAGTAGTTATGTTAAGTAAAAAATTATTAAACCATTTTTACATTACATAATTTCTAATGAAATTAGTAACATTTTCTAAATATATTGGAATAAATTGTAAATTTTTTACCAATATAATCAAAAGAGTTTTGCCCTATTAATAAACAAACGGAAAGAAAGGATGATGGTATAAGTATAAATGTGAGCAACTACATACGTATCACACCATGAGTTTAGGTTTGATTTGTTTAAAACATCAGTAACTTGTTCGTTGGTAGATATAAAATGCATATTAGTTTTCTACAAATGGAAATACAATTTAGTATATAGTAATTATCCATTAACAAAATTTATAGTCTGAACACGATCAATTGAACTCATATTTCATTTGTTTAGTTATCATTTATTTTGTTACTTAGGTTGAATATTTACATTTGAATAGAGTATTGCTATCAGAACTTCAATTATTCTTAATGATACTAATTTTATACTGACAAAAGTTGGTCTAGACAATTAAGTGTCAATGAAAACAATTGCTTAAATATAGTTTTTTAAAATTTTTTGAAAAATGACAATCTAAATCCCAAAAAATTATACTTTTATTTTTTGAAAATATAAACTTGTTAATTCAATTCAAAATAATTTTATAATCAAAATTATTACTCCACAAACTAGTTGCAGCAAAAATTAATGTTACAAGAAAGGTGCAAATAAGTAGGAATAACTGCATTTCTCACTGCACCATCTCCATCAGTGACAACTGAGATAGGTGCCTTTTGTTCCATGGCCTCCAAAAATGTTTTCAATACCCACTTATACGTGTCCTTGGACTCATCAGCAATCAGTGCACAGCCAAAAATTGTTGTAACATAGTGATGATTTACGTCGTCCAAAATTACTATTGGCTTCCTATAAGCATTAATACAATATGTGGAATCAAAGACAAGATCATCACCAAAGCATTGGTAATCCAAAAGAGATTGTGAATCTATCCAAAAGAGTCGCATCAAACGCTTCTCTAGGTCAACAGCATACTTGTAAAAGAAATTCGGTTCACCATTTGCTCGACCATCTAAATATGCCAACACCTAAGAGGCATCACTAACTTCAAGTGCATTCCTATGGAATTGTTCAACAACATTTCGTAGATCCTTTTATGTGCATCCCATCTTGTTGTGGCCCCCAGATTGGTAAGCTTGAAGGTCCACTGTTTGAGGAATTCGAACACCAACTCCATGCATCAAAATAGCATGCTCCAAGTCTGCTGTGTTGACACTCCTATGTGATTACGAATTCTTGATTTGCCCAATTGATAATTGTGATCCATCTCAAACCGCTTAATTGTAAACTTCTGAATATCCTTGTTCCATTGCACAATTATAGCTGCTAGCTGACAACCGCCTTGTGTAAGACATTTTGCCTCTTTCTTACAGTTAACTAAATCTAACCATTTGCTGTTTCTAAAGCCCTCTCTATTGCATACCCATCATTTGTATGTCACAATACCATTCTGATCTTTCTTTTCATCACGTTCTCTAATACAAAAACCGATCATTTTGCTATGACACAAGTAAAATTCTCTGGCATCTTCAATGGAATCAAATCTTATTAGTTGAATTTCATTAGAAGATAATTTGTCAAGCCGATCAACAATGGTTCTCCAACTTATACCACCACCATGCTTGGCTGATTTGTTAGATAACTGTACTAGTTCATCTACATGAACTATCATTTCTTCCATTTTCAACATGAAGCTTGTAAGGATCGAGGACAACCTAAGAGGGGGGGTGAATTAGGTTATCTAAAAAACAAGCCAAGATGTGAGTCACCCCTTTTTTTTGACCTATTTTTCTTTTTCAAGAGGACCTCACAGAAAAGCAGTTGATGGACTAGCACAAGTAATTTGTGAGTAAAACAGGTAAGCAATATATATATATATAGCAAGACAGTAGATGAAGGGATGGAATTGCAAACCAAATTTCAAACTTGACTAAGTTTGAATATCACTTTATATATCAAGCTTCTTCAATATGATCAACTTTCAACCAATCTCTTGTGTACAAATGAAGGATCACTTCCTCCTTGCCTCAAGTCTCACTTGATCAAGCAAGGAAGTTTTACAATCGCACGGATAACCCTCACAAAGCTACACTATTGAAGAAATTGAATCACACTTGAAAAGCTAAAAAGAGATGACACAACTAAGAGTACAAATCTTCTTTTTGGAGTATTCATACACTTGAATCACTCAAGATCTGATGTAGATTTAATGTTCAAAAGTTGTTTTGAAGAGTTGACTAATCCCAATTTATAAGGGACCAAAAAATTCTTCAATTAATGCTGTCAACGGATAGAAGGCAGCTGGAAGGTCAACTAGCCGTTGGTAGTGTCGGACGTCCAGTACTCTGATTTTATGCGTCCGAACGAAGACAGTGAGTTCAAGATGATTTCTTGCAATTCTTAGGACGTCCGGTCCCTCCATAGTATACGTCCGAAAGTAAACTTGCAAATCCTTCTTCATTTCTTTCGGACGTCCGATGCTTCAGTGTTTTACGTCCGAAGTACAGCAACGTTTGTCGGACGTCCGGTATTGAGGTATTGTGTGTCCGAACGAGGTCAGTGATCATAGATGTTTTGACACATTACCTTTGGACGTGCGAGTGTGAGTTCTTCATGCGTCCGAAGTTACTCAATGGTTGTCGGCCGTCCGTTATGGTTCTTTTGTGCGTCCGACAGTAATTTGTCAAACCTTGATCCAGTTTTGGGTCTTTGATCTGGTTTTTGTTCCAAATCCTGAAATGAACTCTTCAAAGAATATTAGTAGCATCCAATTGTTTTGTAATCATCAAAAGTTATGAACTGAGATATACAAAGCTACAAATAAGATTGACTGTTCAACATTAATTAAAAATCAAGTATAGTGTAATCAATAGATCTAGTTAAAACATGAAAACTGAAAACTGATACTGAAGAGTAACATTTTAGACATCTATGTCATTAAACCTGAAGTTACTAGAGAAATATTAATCTTCACAACTGGGGCCAAAAGAAACTTAAAAAAAAAAAAAAAACTAAACTAGCTTCTAGTCGAACAAGTTTCTAAGTTATGAAACACATAAACTTAGCAATCAGAAGGAGAATAAAAGTATCTTCAAATAACAACAAAACAAAGCATTATGGTATTTCCAGAATAGTAGAAGATGTTATTGTCTTCAAATTGGATCACGAATTTGAATTAAGGACTTTCAAGCGTTTGATGGGATGGAGAGTACTGTGGTCTTTCCAGAATAGTAGAAGATGTTATTGTCTTTCGTGAATATATCTTGATTTACTCTTTTTCCCTTTACAAACATTTGAATTGTAGGACATATTGTTTTCAGAAATAGTAGGTTCCTGAAAGTTATGTCAAATTGATAACCCAAAGATTGTTGAGAATTGCTAATTGTCAAAGGGGAGAAGTATGGTTTTATAAAACTTCCTTTGATAAGAGTCAGATCTGATTTGTGAACCTATGGTAAAATATTTAATTAAGATTTTTGTGGTATAGTTAGTAAACAGGTTTGTGAACCACCAATGTCGTTGCTGTGCCAGTTAACTTTGAGATTAATAAGTCACCTATCTGGTTACGCTGTATTGGTAAAGCTGCTCTGGAGTAACTCTGGAATGTAATTCTATTGAAGTAGTGGTTGCTATGAGTATAATTAGGGGTTAATTAACGTTATTCATGAAATTTCATTGGTAAATAGAATTCCACGGGTTATATACTTATGTTAAAAGTTGTGGGGAAGGGAAAACTGTGGCATGTCAAATTAACTGAGAAATAACAAATATGCCACCTAAGCACATCTAGGGGAGAAATTTTTCCAGTGTTTTCTTATTTCTCTTTCTTCTCTTTTCACTGTGTTTAATTTTCTATTGGGTGCTATATTCGTATGCCATGCTGAACATACTAATAACGCATGTTTTATTTGGCTTAATTTTTTGTTTTCACAGCAAATGGATTTGCCTGCATGTGACAGAAATTTGAGCTCCTTGTTTGGAGTAACTTAGGATGGATACATCTTCATGATTGATTTAACCCATGAAGTGAGGTTCATGCTTGCAAAAACAATAATAAACATGATTTGGGTCCATATCCTATTCGTAGAAGACTGTGAAGGTTTATACTTTGAGGTTTGCTGACTGGAAAGGAGCTTCCTCCTTGTTTCGTTGATCATTTTGTATCTACTTTGATTTGCAAGTAGATTCTAAATGTGGCAATTCTGGATTGGGGCAACCAAAAATGAACCCATTAATCATCAAACATCTTATATGCACCAAACATCAATTTTATCACCTCCACAAAGCATCAATCATAACATACAAACTTCTCTTTGATATTTCACCAAACATCTTATATGCATATCCAGATTAATCACATATAACTTAAACGCCAACACACTTTCACATAAAGGGTCTCAAGTCATTTCCTAGATGTTTCATATAGCTATTAAGCTTACTTTACCCGTAGACAATCAAAGCTACAACCATTTCCTAGATGTTTCATTTTCTAGATGTTTCAACGGACATTTCCAGCCCCAATATTGCAATAAAATTTCCAAGCCCTGATCTTGCAAGAAAATCTTGACAAACAAAACAAATGAAAGATAAATAAATTACAGCAATATAATCAAATGATTTCCAAGAGGACATGATGGTCTAACCTCGTCAATGCTATTTTTCATATGCTCTTTGCTGGCTACCATCGTCGCTAACCCTTTTGTTGTGTTTACATATGGCAGCACCCAAAACCAACCGATCGATAAGGAATGAAAGAGGGAAAGTGTGGACTAATGAAGAAAATTTTGGAGGGAGAAAATTCATTCAATCGTAATCAAGAGAACGTGTGGACCAAAGTGAAAATTTTGCTAGGAATTCAATGTATTGTGAGAAGTAAATAAGAAGAAGGCAGGTGACTTTAGAAAGATAGGCGATGCCTACAATGTTTCAAGAAATAGGTGATTTTTTACTTAAAGATGTAAATTTTTTACATTTATTAATAAGTTTAATTTAAACAAAAATAACTTTTGTCAAATTATAAGTAAATTACATCAGTCAAAGTGTAAGTTTTTATTTCTGACTAAAACTTACTATTTCAGACATATACTTACTAATTTTAATTAAAAACTTACTAATGTTAATATTAATTATTTTAATACAATATTTAAAAAGACGTTAAAAATTTTGATGTGTCGCTAAAGTTAATAGAAACTTACAATAACAAGTTACCTTAATATCGTTATCATAACTATAGACACTTTAACATTGTCCAAGTAAGAAGTCTAAGTCATCAAATTGATACTAATTGCAACAGGGACGAAAAGTAGGACTTGGGGGCAGCTGTTCATCAGTTAAATTCAAGTATTACTGTCGATATTTAAAATATCGATGCATCATTGATAGAAAAAGAGGGACTAGGGGCAGGAACAGGACTAGGGGCAGGAACGGTTGCACCTGCAACCGTTCCTGTAGGTTATGTGCATTTTGCACACGGCGTAACTCAATTTGTATATGGTGTAACTTACTTTTAACAACGTGTAATTTTAGAACAAAATTTTATGAGTCCCACACATGTTGTCAAAAATGAGGTACAAGATGAGATCTGGACTGTACAATTTTTTTGGCCAAATCTTGGCCATGTACTACTGAGGGACGGTCCCCACCTGATGATCGTCTCTGACCCAAATCCGAAGAAGACATATGTTAAAAACATATGGCAGGAGAGAGTGGTGCAACTTGTCTATACATCATATAGCCAATGGAATGTAGCATGGCATCCGAATGATTCCTGTGAATTGTACAAGATGATTGTCACTAACATGAAAGGGTGCTGATAGAAGCGGTAGAAAAAAGAAATAAATATTGCAATTGTTGATCAATGCCGATAAGATGTACAACAGCTAACAAATTAGAAATCACCATTCTATTGAAGCACTCTATTAAAGCTTATGAAGACCCATTAATAGAGTCTTTGGAAGGGACATCTGTTGGGCAATATTCACCACTTATGAATCATAGCCAAGAATTTATCGGCAATATTCATCATTTCTGAATTGGTAGCCAAGAATTTATCGACAAAAAGGGCAACGTGGGAGTAATGAATGTGACAGCCCCACCTCCCCCTAAGGCGAACGAGAGGGTTCGGCAGGCCGCCTGCCCAACTCTCGTCGGGACTCAGTCGAACCTCAATCAGTCCTCAAACAAATTACAATATAAATCTCAAATATTACATCAAATTCTCCAATAATTTCATGTCATAAGCGAAGCGGAAACAATTCCCCAAACTATACATAAAATGATTCCAAATCCAAACTGTACAAGATATATGCCATCCAGTCACGTGAATAAGTACTACAAGCCTTCCTTCGCCATGAGCCCTGTGGAGGGGAATAAAATATTTTTGGGGAGAGTTAGAAGCTCAGTGAGTAACCAATAAAAGCAGTAATCAAATATATTTCTCAATAGTTCATTTCAATGATGTCATGAATCAGTAATCAAATGTACATATTTTTGCTCTGGTGAGCCAGTGAAATCATTGCACTTAAACACCCAATGCTCAAATAGATCACTTAACGTTAAACAATAAGGGGGAGCAACGTTGGTGCTACAGATCATGTCATGAACAATAAACAAGGTGGAGACGTTGGTGTTCAGAACAAGACTCCCCAAGAACTCATTAAAGCCAAATCATGTCATGAACTCACATGCAAGCACGCATGATATGCAGTCGAGTAAATAATGCAAGAAACATTTCAAAAGTACTTGGGAAATAGTTGAGGGTCACTCACCTCCACGGCTCAGAAACCATCCGTCATATACAATTACCTTGCCCGAGTCCAAGCCCTAAATCACAAACTCAAAGCAATCATACACTCTATAAGTTCGGACAGCATTTCCCCATAAATGCTTCATTTCCAACCTACAATATATCACCAATCACACATACGGTTAATAAGCAATAAAATGCATCCAATTAGGCCACAATATCCCTCAATCAAAGCTAATTAGAAGCTTAAGAGCCACCATTAGAAAAACCCCCAATTAAACCCTAGAAACCGGAATTCATTCCTTCAAGCGTAAATTTTCCGCAACGATCGCAATTAACGTATAAAAGTTCCGTTTAACACCTTTCGGCACAATATCCATAACTGAAGCTACCCTTATCACATTGAAACGAATGTTACGGAGTTTCGAAGCCAAGACATAAACCTACATTTCTTAAGAAGACCTGCAAAGCTAAATCATGAAATTTCATGGTCAAAAATGGGAAACTCCACGAAAACAGAAATCTGGGCGCGAAACAGGGTTCTGGGACAGTCAAAGGTATTTCGGTCATTTCACAGGTTACATTGCTCAGATCGAGCTGAAATTTTGTATACATCTATAAAACATCATTATCTACAACTTTCATGTTTTATTCCAAGCCTAATTCGGCCTCTAACATAGTGCACTGAAACCGGACAGAACTGAAGTCAAATTTTCCAGAAATATGGAATTTTACGGTTTCAAAGGAAACTTTCTTCATTTCTTGCTTCAATCACTACCAAAATCACTTATATAAGCTTAGATACAACATATATTATCCATACAACAAATTTAGGGAGAAAATCATCAAACCCTAACTTACATTCATCACCTCAAATTCATCCCAACAACTTGGATAACTACTAATCTAACCAAAATATGAGTTATATAACAACTTAAGCAAAAATAAAAGGACCAAAGCCATGGTTAGACCTTATACCTCAACAAAAGAAGCTTGCAAGAGTAATACTTCACCTCCTCTTGAAATTTTTGGTTCTCCTAGCTTCCCAAAGTCACAACTCACAAATTAATCGGTTTAGAATTTTGTTTCCTCACTTGGATGATTCAATTTCAAGATGAAATGGTGAAGCTCTCCCTTGGGTTTTTCTCTCTCTCTCTCTCGGCCAAACAGCAGAAAAAATGAGGAAGAAAGGTAGCCCAAGGTGATAAGAAGGCAAGACAAGTTGTCTTGGTCAAGGCCCTTAGGTGGCCGATAAGTGTCCTCACCAATTCCACTCATTTTTTTTTCTTTTCCTTGCAATTTTTAGCCCTAAATTTCGGTCAAAGCTAGCTGGAAATAAGGAGATACTGTGACGACCCCACCTCCCCCTAAGGCGAACCAGAGGGTTCGGCGGGCCGCCTGCCCGGCTCTCGCCGAGACTCAGTCGTTCACTAAAGTCCTCAAATGAATTACAAGAATAAACCTCAAAGATACAGCACATGGTCCACAAATATACATCCAAGTCTCCAATAATTACATGTCATAATTGCAGCGGAAACAATTCCCAACTATACATAAAATGATTCCAAATCCAAATTGTACAACATAAAGGCCATCCATTCACGTGAATAAGCACAACAAGTCCTGCCTTCGCCTTGAGCCCTGTGGAGGGGAATAAAATATTTTTGGGGTGAGTTAGAAGTTCAGCGAGTAACCAGAAAATCAGTAACCCAATCGGTTTAACAATATTTCTTTTCAATGATGTCATAAATCACATGATAAGTCCAGAAACGATTACAGCATTTACAAAACATTAAATATGGAGTATCAATAATTCAAGAAACATGTACAATGGAAAGCGATAGTAACATTCATGAAAAGGATACGTTCATTTTTTATAAATAATCCCTCGTTCATCTTTTTATTCGTTCATCTTTTTTTTTTCCGGACGTTGGCCGGACTCCACCCATCCGGACGTAGCCGGACTACAAGGTAATACTCGAGTATACCAAATTCACCCAGGGTCACCATATCGCCCGACCGAGTCCGCTTCTGGCTCGAGTCGATCGGTAACGAAGGGCAGTGGCCAGTTCAGCCAAACGGCTTACATTCATGCGCAACTAGCATTTAATCATTAATCATTGAAAGTTTCATATTTATTTAGGTCGAGTGCGATAAAGTACACACTCGCCTAGAAAACTTGTTTTAACAATCATTGAAAGCACTTAACACATTATCAATCAATAATAACAAGCCAATCAGTCAAGGAAATATAGCAAACAAGGAACACTCACATGTAAGCACGCATGATATGCAAGAAAACAGTTCAAAAGTAACTTTGGAAACAGTTCAAAAGTAAATAAGACAAGAAAACAGTTCAAAAGTAACTTTGGAAACAGTTCAAAAGTAAATAATGCAGGAAACAGTTCATAAATAACTTTAGAAATAGTTTGAGGTCACTCACCTCCATGGCTCAGAAATCATCCATCATATAACATTGCCTTACTCAAATCCAAGTTTTAGATCACAAACTCAATGCAAACAAATCCTTTAAAAGTTCGGACAGCACTTCCCCTAAATTTGCTTACTTTTCCAGCCGTCATGGCTTCATGATTTCCTCATTCCAACCCAAAGGTACACACACAACAACAAGTTCATCCAATAGCCATTCAGCAAACTCCAAGTAGTACTAGTACAAGTCAAGCTAGGGAAAAGTCCGGAAATGAAAGTTTAGCTCAAAACCAGAAAAACAGTTTTGACGTCATTTTGCGGTAATGACACCAAAGGTACTACGATTGTCGGATGAAGGTACAAGACCCACCGTTTCGAAGCTAAGAGATAGGGGTACAATATTACAGAAGGTCACTCAACCCAGTTTCGAGTGTAACCAGGTCAAAAATGCAAGAAACTATACCAGAATCACAAAAACAGATTCACAGAACGCATTCCAGCGGAAACATCATAACTCAGGATCTCCAAGTCCAAATCCAGAAATTCCAAAACCAGATAAAAGCTAAGAAACAGGGATAAATTTCATCAGAAGGTCTCAACAACCAATTTGGAAGAAATTCCAGCCAAAACAACCAATTACAGTCGCAAATCCCAATTTCGGGTAAACCAGAACAGCAATAGTAATTTCGACTTTTCTCACTCTAAGCTACTCCGATTGACCTGAAATTTTGTAGGAACCTTTAAAATGTCATTCCCTACAACTTTCATGTTTTAAGTAAAGGCCAATTCGGCCTCTATATAGGACATAAAATTTCGGACAGAATGAAGAACCAAGAACCCTAATTTTCCAGATTTCTTCCAAAACAGAATTTACTTGCAATCTTCCACTTTTTCCACCTTCTAGAATCATTAAACATCATTTCCAATCATCATACATAACCACATAATCATACTCATATTAAAACAGAAAAATCCCCAAAAATGATAAAAGTTCATCCATCCAACCACAATTCAAAATATAATCCATCAAACCATCTCTTTAGCCATCACAAGTCTCTAATTTAGCATAATCAAGAACAAAGAAAGGATGGCTAGACATGATACCTTCAAATATCAAGAAAGGTGATGACTTAGGGATATTTCTTCCAAAACAACTCCACCAAGAGCTTCAATCTTCCTTAGCTAGCAAGTTTTATGGAGTGATTTGCAATTTAATCGGTTGGAACTCAAGATTTGGACAAGAAATTGAAGTGCAAGATGATGGATTTTCTCTCTCTTTTTCTCTCAAAATTTCGTCCAAGACAAGCTAAAATGGAGAGAAATTGGGTCCAAATTGGTTTTAGTAAAGTTAGAAAAGTCTTGGTCAAAAGTCAAGGTCCAATGGTTTTGTGACAAATGGTCCTTTAGGGTTTTAATCTTATCTTTTTGTCTCTCCAATACAAATATCTTAACACATTGTAAAATAATATCACTTAATACAAAATTCCAACAAGTTGTCAAAAATATAATGCATTTACCGCACTTGCGGGTCCCACGTCCAAAATACGCTTTTAATTTCTCAAAAACTAACCGATACTAGAAAAATCATTTTAAAACTATCTTTGCTCATAACTTTATCTGGGGAATTTTTCTAATCAAGAAAATGTAGAAAAGGCGGGCGTTTAAAAAAATAAACCCTAGAAAATTAGAAAATTTCCGGGTTCTCAAACTCATTTTTTTTCGGGGCGTCACAGATATTTTTCTCAAATATTAATGAGTTTGTATGGTAAGAAAGTGGTGATCAAGTGGTGTGTTCAATCGGTAGTGCACGGTACCCGTCGGTTCGCAACGTTTTTCCTTAAATCACACGTACTAGGGTTTTTACTTCCTATTCACTAGCTTTTTATCATTGCTTCTAATCACATATTATTTCTCACTTACAAGTCACTCTTAAGCACCAAATTTGATCCTCGCACCGTACCGGATAATTACACTACAGATACATGTGAAAACCCTAACTTACTCCAACTTGAAAACGAAAAGTGAAACCCTACTTTCTAGGTTCATTTGCATTTATTGTGGAATGATTGGGTAGTAGGGCTATAATAAATGAATAATTTCCAAATAAAAGGGCATTTTTGAGAAAACGTGAGGGGTTTTACAATTCCATAAATTGAATTTAGGGTTTCGGTTAAAATATGAGAAATTTGAGAAAACGGTCAGTCACAAGTGGAACTAGGGTTTTGATTAGACATTAGGGTTTCTAGTCTTTAAAATAAAACAATGTTTTAAAACAAAAATAAGATAAAGAAACCGTAATATCCTCTTTGAGACTAAACAAAAACATTATCCTAAAAGTCTGGGTATCACAATCTCCCCTCCTTAAAAGAATTTCGTCCTCAAAATTCTAACCTTTAATTCAAACATTCCTGATATCTCTTCTGTCTTCTGACCTAGTTTCACTGGTCATTACATATTCCTTCTGGTGGAAGATCCATACCCTAATCCACTCTCTCGTGTACACTTATAAACTTGCACAAGAAGAAACCAGGTGGTTATCCAAATTCCACCAAAATTCGTATACAAGTACAGAACTCACATTTTTGTTCCCTAAAATTCCATATAGAATTCAAAACTAAAGAGAAATCAAAGTCAAGTTCCTATGCGGTATCACAGAGGTGTAGAAAATAGACACAGAGGTATAGAAAATAGAAAAATAGTTAACCAGTAGTTAAAATGAGTTCATAAGAAATTCATGTATATTCGTAATCAAATCATAATAAAATCATAGAAACACGAAATCAAAGTATGTAGGTACCGAAGAACCAAAACAATTATAATACCAGCACCTTAACGGGTGCAACGATCACAAATCTAACTATCATATACATAACCCAAACCAAACGTGCACAAGACTAATCCATGACAACACTCACTGATCCATTTTCCTTAATTAGTTCAATCTCAAATCCAATCCTAGAATCTTTCATGCCTTGACGTTTACCGTCCAAATTTATCTCAAGTTCAATTGAGATATAGTTCTTTATTCTAGTGTTTTCCAGTGTTGGTATTCGGGTACAAGAATCCGAAACTAGGAGCATTCACGTCTCAGGCCATACGCTCCCAAGTGCAAATCATCCAAGTTAAGATTCCTACCCAACATACATATCTAAGGTCCTCAATAACAGATATTTGTTCCACACTTAACAAGCCAATCCCCACAGTCCGAGAACCTTCTCCCGGCACGAGCTCGATAGGAGCTTTGATACCATCTGTGACGGCCCCACCTCCCCCTGGGCGTACCCTAGGGTTTAGCGGGCCTCCTGCCCAACTCTCGCCGCGACTCAGTCGCACCTCACTCAGTCCTCAAACAAATTCAATATAAATCTCAAATATTACATCAAATTCTCCAATAATTACATGTCATAAGCGAAGCGGAAACAATTCCCCAAACTATACATAAAATGATACCAAATCCAAACTGTACAAGATATATGCCATCCAGTCACGTGAATAAGTACTACAAGCCTTCCTTCGCCATGAGCCCTGTGGAGGGGAATAAAATATTCTTGGGGTGAGCTAGAAACTCAGTGAGTAACCAATAAAAGCAATAATCAAATATATTTCTCAATAGTTCATTTCAATGATGTCATGAATCAGTAATCAAATGTACGTATTTTTATTGGTAACTTGCCAAATCATGTCATGAACACACATGCAAGCACGCATGATATGCAGTCGAGTAAATAATGCAAGAAACATTTCAAAAGTACTTGGAAAATAGTTGAGGGTCACTCATGTAACAGCCCCACCTCCCCCTAAGGCGAACCAGAGGGTTCGGCGGACCGCCTGCCCGGCTCTCGTCGGGACTCAGTCGTTCACTACATTCCTCATACAGATTACAAGATAAAACTCAAATATTACATCAAATTCTCCAATAAATAATTACATATCAAAAGCGAAGCGTCCATGCTTCCACTGCGCCACTCTGATCCATGATCCCAATTATTACACAAGAGGAATTTCACAACAATAAAATCACAACAAGCCTTCCTTCGCCACGAGCCCTGTGGAGGGGAATAAAATATTTTTGGGGTGAGCTAGAAGCTCAGCGAGTAACCAGAAAAAAATAGTAGTCAAATCGGTTTCACAATAGTTCATTTCAATGATGTCATAAATCAAATGATAAGTCCAGAAACAATTACGACATTTACAAAACATTAAATATGGAGTACCAATAATTCAAGAAACATGTACAATGGAAAGCGATAGTAACATTCATGAAAAAGATACGTTCGTTCTCCTGTCATTTCCTTTTCTTTTTTCTCATTTGAAATTGCATCATTTTCCACCAACCTCCACCAACTTACAAAGGTAATACTCGAGTATACCAAACGTTCACCCAGGTCCCTAATCGCCCGACCGAGTCCGCTTCTGGCTCGAGACGACCGGTAACAATGGGCAATGGCCAGTTCAGCCCAAAAAGGCTTACATTCATGCGCAAGTAGCATTTAATCATTAATCATGAAAATTTCACATTTATTTAGGTTGAGTGCGATAAAGTACACACTCGCCCAGAAAACTCGTTTTAACAATCATTGAAAGCACTTAATACATTATCAATCCATAATAACAAGCCAATTAGTCAAGGAAATATATCAAACAAGGAACGCTCTCATATAAGCACGCATGATATGCAAGAAAACAGTTCAAAAGTAACTTTGGAAACAGTTCAGAAGTAACTTTGGAAACAGTTCAAAAGTAAATAATGCAAGAAACGTTTCACAAGTACTTTGGAAATAGTTTAGGGTCACTCACCTCCATGGCTCAGAAACCATCCATCATATATCATTGCCTTGCTCAAATCCAAGTCTTAGATCACAAACTCAAGGCAAACAAGTCCTTTAAAAGTTCGGACAGCCCTTCCCCTGAATTTGCTAACTTTTCCGGCCATCACGGCTTCATTATTTCCTCATTCCAACCCAAAGGTACACACACAACAACAAGTTCATCCAATAACCATTCAGCAAGCTCCAAGTAGTACTAGTACAAGTCAAGCTAGGGAAAAGTCCGGAAATGAAAATTAAGCTCAAAACCAGAAAAATAGTTTTGACGTCATTTTGCGGTAATGGTACCAAAGGCGCTACGATGGTTGGATGAAGGTGCAAGACCCACCATTTCGAAGCTAAGAACCAGGGCTACAATAATGTAGAAGGTCACTCAGTCCAAATCCCAGCACAACTAAGTCATATATGCCAAATACAAAACCAGAACCGTAATTGCAGGTTTACAAATTACACTATGCTGTAATCATTACAACTCAGTCTAAACAGGTCCAAATGCAGAAATTCCGAAGGCATATGGTAGCTAGGACATCAAGCTACATTTCATCAGAAGACCTCAATACCCAAATCCAAAACAATTCCAGTCAAAACAACCCATTTCAGACGCAGTTCTAACATCCTGATGAACCCAGAACAGCAATAGTAATTTCGGCTTATCTCATTCTACACTACTCCAAGTGACCTGAAATTTTACAGACACCCTTAAAACATCAATACCTACAACTTTTATGTTTTGAGCCAAGGCCAATTAGGCCCCTAACCATGAGATACAAAACCGGACAGAATTGGGGATATAAAACCCTAACTTTCTCAAATTCCTTCCAAACCCAAAATTGATTACAATTATCTATCATAGACACCTACTAGAGTCCTTAAACATCAATTCCCATCATCAAAGATAGCCACAACATCACATTCATATTAAACCAGAAAATTCATCAATAAATTGAAAACTTCACCAATTCATCTCAAACCAATAAATAAACCACAATTCATCACTTTAGCTACCACTAAGCACAACTTAAGCTTCATTAAGTGTAGGAGGAAGTTCAATCACCACTCACCTAGTAAACAAGAGAGGGAGAGTTGTTGGACACCTTAGCTTCCCAAAACACTTCACCAAACCACTTACTAGCACCAAATGGAAAGATTTTATGGAGTAGAAACAAGATCAAATGGTTGGATGATCACACTCAAGCAAGATGGAAGCAAGAATCTTGGAGAGTTTTTCTTTCTTCTTAGCTAGAGAGGGCCGGCCACAAAGGTGAAAGAAAGAGTGAATTTTTGGTAAATTTTGAGATATTTAATCAATTGGTAAGAAAGGTCAAAAGTCAAATAAGTGACCACCACTCTTAAGGTGACACTTGTCACTTCATTAATGCATTCCTATCCTTCTTTTTTCCTCTCACATCAATCACTTCACCTCCTCTATTTATCTCTTAACACCCGATAAATTTCACCCAGTATCCGAAACTTAACCTTATTGGCCGAATTTTTCCGAACTTTTCGCACTAGTGGGTCCCACGTCCGTTATATATCCGTAATTTTTCAAAAACTATCCAATACTAGAAAAATCATCTAAAAATTATATTTACTCATAAAATTCACCACGATAAATTTCCTAAGCCAGAAAATGCAGAAAACATGCAATTAAAGGGGAAAAACCCTAGGAAAATTTTTAGGGAATTTACGGGTTCTCACACTCATACTTTTCGGGGCGTCACAACTCACCTCCATGGCTCAGAAACCATCGATCATATACCATTATCTTGCCCGAGTCCAAACCCTAAATCACAAACTCAAAGCAATCATACACTCTATAAGTTCGGACAGCATTTCCCCATAAATGCTTCATTTCCAACCTACAATATATCACCAATCACACATACGGTTAATAAGCAATAAAATGCATCCAATTAGGCCACAATATCTCTCAATCAAAGCTAATTAGAAGCTTAAGAGCCACCATTAGAAAAACCCCCAATTAAACCCTAGAAACCGGAATTCATTCCCTCAAGCGTAAATTTTCCGCATCGATCGCAATTAACGTATAAAAGTTCCGTTTAACACATTTTGGCACAATATCCATAACTGAAGCTACCCTTATCAGATTGAAACGAATCTTATTGCGTTTCGAAACCAAGACATAAACCTACATTTCTTATGAAGACCTCAAAAGCCAAATCATCCATTTTCATGGTCAAAAATGGGAAACTCCACGAAAATAGAAATCCAGGCGTGAAACAGGGTTCATGGACAGTCAAGGGTATTTCGGTCATTTCACAGGCTACAGTGCTCAGATCCAGTTGAAATTTTGTAAGCCTCTATAAAACATAATTCTATACAACTTTCATGTTTTATGCCAAGCCTAATTCGGCCTCTAACATAGTGCACTGAAACCGGACAGAACTGAAGTCAAAATTTCCAGAAATCTGGAATTTTACGGTTTCAAAGGAAACTTTCTTCATTTCTTGCTTCAATCACTACCACAATCACTTATATAAGCTTAGATACAACATATATTATCCATACAACAAATTTAGGTAGAAAATCATCAAACCCTAACTTACATTCATCACCTCAAATTCATCCCAACAACTTGGATAACTACTAATCTAACCAAAATATGAGTTATATAACAACTTAAGCAAAAATAAAAGGAACAAAGCCATGGTTAGACCTTATACCTCAACAAAAGAAGCTTGCAAGAGTAATATTTCACCTCCTCTTGAAATTTTTGGTTCCCCTAGCTTCCCAAAGTCACAACTCACAAATTAATCGATTTAGAATTTTGTTTCCTCACTTGGATGATTCAATTTCAAGATGAAATGGTGAAGCTCTCCCTTGGGTTTTTCTCTCTCTCTCTCTCTCTCGGCCAAACAGCAGAAAAAATGAGGAAGAAAGGTAGCCCAAGGTGATAAGAAGGCAAGACAAGTTGTCTTGGTCAAGGCCCTTAGGTGGCCGACAAGTGTCCTCACCAATTCCACTCATTTTTTTTCTTTTCCTTGCAATTTTTAGCCCTAAATTTCGGTCAAAGCCAGTTGGAAATAAGGAGATATTTTTCTCAAATATTAATGAGCTTGTATGGTAAGAAAGTGGTGATCAAGTGGTGTGTTCAATCGGTAGTGCACGGTACCCGTCAGTTTGCAACGTTTATCCTTAAATCACACGTACTAGGGTTTTTACTTCCTATTCACTAGCTTTTGATCATTGCTTCTAATCACATATTATTTCTCACTTACAAGTCACTCTTAAGCACCAAATTTGATCCTCGCACCGTACCGGATAATTACACTACGGATACACGTGAAAATCCTAACTTGCTCCAACTTGAAAACGAAAAGTGAAACCCTACTTTCTAGGTTCATTTGCATTTATTGTGGAATGATTGGGTAGTAGGGCTATAATAAATGAATAATTTCCAAATAAAAGGGCATTTTTGAGAAAACGTGAGGGGTTTTACAATTCCATAAATTGAATTTAGGGTTTCGGTTAAAATATGAGAAATTTGAGAAAACGGTCAGTCACAAGTGGAACTAGGGTTTTGATTAGACATTAGGGTTTCTAGTCTTTAAAATAAAACAATGTTTTAAAACAAAAATAAAATAAAGAAACCGTAATATCCTCTTTGAGACTAAACAAAAACATTATCCTAAAAGTTGGGGTATCACAATGAATCCCTAGAGGTAAGGAAGGGGGTAATTCCCACTATCCATGTTTCAGTTGATATGGCTAATGTAGCAGGTGGTTAGCCATATAGCCATAAGATGAAGAAAAAATGGGTTTGCCAACAAACAACTATACTTACTTGAAGGGAAACTTTAGCTATCAACGGTGGGAGAACACCAGGAGAAAGAGGAGGAGTCTTCATAGAAAAGTGTCCTACTTAGAATAGTTCTCTTTAGAATTACTTTCGTAGATAACTTTAGGATAGGTTTAGAATTTCCTTTTACAGCAATCATTTTCCTTTGATTCTCGTTTCCTTTTAAAGCTTTTAGTTTCATTCTCATGTGATACCCCAACTTTTAGGATACTATTGTTGTTTAGCCTCAAAGAGAATATTATGGTTTCTTTATTTTATTGTTTTGTTATAAAGACTAGAAACCTTAAATTCTAGAAATAAAATCTAATCAAAACCCTAGTTTCATTTGTGACTGACCGTTTTCTCAAATTTCTCATATTTCAACCGAAACCCTAAATTCAATTTATGGAATTGTAAAACCCCTCACGTTTTCTTAAAAATGCCCTTTTAATTGGAAATTATGATTTTATTATAGCCCCTACCCAAATCATTCCACAATAAGTGCAAATGAACATGAAAGTAAAGGTTTTCACTTTTCGTTTTCAAGTTGGAGCGAGTTAGGGTTTTCACGTTTTTCCGTAGTGTGACTATTCGGTACGGAGTAAGGATCAAATTTGGTAGGTACGAGTGACTTTTGGATGAGGAAATATTATATGATTTGAAGTGATAATAATAAGTTAGTGATTAGACGGTAAAAACCCTAGTATACGTGATTTGAGGAAAAACGGCTCGAACCGACAGATATCGATCACTATCGATTGAACGCACCACTTGATCACCACTTTCTTACCATACAAGCTCATTAATATTTGAGCAAAATATCTCCTTATTTCCAGTTGGCTTTGACCGAAATTTAGGGCTAAATATGCAAGGAAAGAAAAAGAAATTTTCGTTGGCTTTGGTGGTGACAAGTGTCACACCCCTATGGCTCCTTGACCAAGCCAAGTCCAACCTTCTTATCATCTTGTTCGCTTCATTTTCACTCCATTTTTCTGCTGGTTGGCCGAGACAAGAGAGGAGGAAAGAGAGAGCAAGAGTTTCACCATTTCATCTTGATTTGCACCATCCAAGTGAGGAACCAAAATTCTAAACCGATTAAAGTGTGAGTTGTGAACTTGGGAAGCTAAGGGAACCAAAAATTCCAAGAGGAGGTGAAGTATTACTCTTGCAAGCTTCTTTTGTTGAGGTATAAGGTCTAACCCATAGCTTTGGTTCTTTTATTTTTGATTAAGATGTTATATAATTCATGTTTTGGTTAGATTAGTTGTGATACAAGTTGTTGTGATGATTTTTAAGGTGATATATGTAAGTTAGGGTTTGATGATTTCTACCTATACTTGCTATATGGATGATATATGTTGTATCCAAGCTTATATAGGAGGTTGTGGTGGTGGATTGAGGCAAGAAATGAAGAAAGTTTCATTGAATCCCAAAATTTCCAGATTTCTGGAAAATTTGACTTCAGTTCTGTCCGGTTTCAGTGCACCATGTTAGAAGCCAAATTAGGCTTATAATAAAACATGAAAGTTGTAGATAATGATATTTTATAGGTACCTACCAAAGTTCAGCTCAATCGGAGTAACGTAGCCTGTGAAAAGACCAAAATACCCTCGCTGCCCTAGGATATTTCCAGTGATCCGTTTTGGACAGTTCATCCAATTGACTGTGTTTATTCACTATGATCCGTGCAGATTTAGCTATTTTCCAAAACATAAAAGTTTTAGTACTCTGTCTTAGCTTTTAAAAGCCTCAAAGAACGCCTTAAACGGACTTTGGTAGCCTGATATATGACCATTTTAAATGTAGTACGGTTAATTAGCTGATTAGTTGGGACCTGGTTCGGTGAACTGGGAATTTGATTAGGTTACACTGGAAATTTGACCAAGCGATCTTCATGAAAGTTGTAGGACTTTGTCTTAGCTTCGAAATGGTATAGGTTGCACACCAATCCAATAAGCGTAGCCTCAGATGTGTTCTTTCCGCAAAAACCCATCAAATCTGTCTTTTGTAAACTTCATTTCCGCATTTGTTATTAGTTGATTTATGTCCTTGTATTGTCTTGAGCCTATGGAATGGCTATTGAAATGCATTTGTGTTGTGTATAAACTTGGGCTTGAATGAGAAAAATAATGAAGCCAAAATGGCTGGAAAATTAAGTAAACACAAAGGGCATGCTGCCCAAATTTACGCTCGAGAACTAGAGAAATATACTTGCGACTTGAGTAAGGGTTAAGAGTGATTACTACTTGAACCATCTAGGATATTTGCGTCTTCATTTACCGAGGTATATAAGTAAGGATTTGGCTGAACTTGTACCCTTGAGAAATACAACTATGACTACTAGAAATACGTTTTCCTTGTACTTTCGACTCAAATGGCATTTCCAAGTATAAATGTTACAAAGTTATATAGTTTGAAAAGCAAGCGAGTGTTTCACGAATATTCTCCAAGTGAATTTCTATGTCTTGATTCTTATTGAACGAAACGTCTACGTTTCGAACCTTAGTTGATTTTTAAAGTCCTGAAACAAAGTTTTATCGCAGATTTGGACTCCGAACCCGGAGTATAACCCAAACGTGATTACTAGGGGCACTTCATTTTGGTGAGTGCTTCCAAATACCTGATTGAACTGGACACTTGTTTCCAATACTTGATCAATATGATTAAATGATATATGATTGGCTTGATCGGGCAAGAGTGTACTTTATCGCACTTGCCCTTATTTGATATATACTTGTTTATTGTTGAAATTGAATTGATATACTTGTTCATGTTGTGCGCACTTCCTGGAATTCCAAAAATCCTGCGGCAAGTTACTCGAGTCGAGCCGGCAAGGGCTTGGTCGATTGGGTAACGAACCCTGGGTCTCTTGTTTTGTCGAGTGGAGTGATATCTCCTCGACTAATCGGTATACTCGAGTATTACCACCCGTGTTTCTTGAGAATTTTGGGCCCAGTAGGGGGTTTGAATGGTGGACGGAGAGTAGCGTAAGTGGTGCTCTACTGGATTGGTTCCTTTACTTGAAAGTTGACGGAGTGTCAACTATTACGTGATCAAGCTTCTGGTAATGCAATGGGAATTTGGCTCCTGAGAGCCATCCGTATCCTTATACTTTGGAATGATTATTGCTTATTGGATTATTGACTCTTCTGAAAAACTTTTATACTCGCTCATTTTTGAGATTGCCACTTGACGTGTTATTGCTCACTTTTATGAACTCTTCATGCTCGTTACTTTGCTATATCGAAAACCTGTACTTATAAATAATGGTCAATTTGCTATTTGAAACCTCACTGGGCTTTTAGCTCATTCCACTCTATTTGTTTTCCTTTCAGGGGTACGAGCGAGGTGTGAGATATGTAAAGACTAGCATAGACTAGTTGTTTTTGACTTTTGACTTGTACTCGTGCTATTACTCGAATAGAATGTTTTGTATCTGGATTGTATACATTTTGAACCAGTTTGGGTATATTGAGGTTTTGTATCTTGATTGTGCATCAATGTAAATTATAAGCTTGAATTGCGATGTTATTTATGATCTATGGATGTATGCATGTGATACGAGTGAGTGAGTCCTCGCGAGAGTTGGGCAGGCGGTCCGCCAAACCCTTTGGTACACCTTAGGGGGAGGTGGGGTCGTCACATCTCATGCTCCCAAGCAATCAAGTTAGGTTCTATAAATCTTTTAGTTGTTATGAAATCATTTACTATTTCAAGCAATCTTCTTAATTTCCAAAAATCTTTACATTCATGATGAAATGCTCTTATCAGCCTTCTTTCTTATTGCTTTCCTTGTCGATTACTTTGATACAAATTTTAAGTCCTTGAGATCGCTCAAAGTTAACGAACAGCAGTCATCTACGAGTCAAATGTCATTAGCGCATTCTTCATTAGTTTTCTTTTTCTTAACATAAGTCACGTGGTACGCTTGCAATTTCCAAACCACTAAAGTGGACATCGTCCATATTGGCATCGGTCCATCGGTTGCCAAAAATTAGCACAAATGTAGGGCACACCCATAAATTCCTGTTCACCAAGGTGGACATTTTTTACATCGGCATCGGTTCATCGGCTACCAAAATCAGCACGAACAAAAACAACATCCAATGACTACCATATGCTAAGTCTTCAACTAAGCATCCTAAAATTATTTAAAATTGACCAAAAAAAAATCATGTAGTTATTGAGCAGAAGGTGAGGAAAAAATAGCATTAATCCAATTGGGAAACCAAACTAACAGCAAAATGTTGCTGAGCATGAGCGAAAAATTGAAAAGCGATAGTTGCAAACATAAATTTATTGAATAAAACATGGAGTTTTTCTAAAAACAAAGCGAAAAATCCAAAAATTGCTTCTGTGGTACAATGCTACGAAGGAACCACACAAATTATACGTAAGGTACAATGCTAATATGATTGAAAGAAGAAATTAATTCTCTATTGACAAATTTACAATATGAGAAACCATAAAGATCTATCAAACATATTCAAAGCAGAGAAATGATCATAATATTTTTGAGGAAAAAGTCAGCAGAGAGGGACAAGAAAATTTAACAACATTCTTTTGGGAGGGCAAAATAACAATTTAAAACCAAATTTTATAAAATGTTGTAGGCAAATATATACTTTCTCAGAACTTGGGGAGAGGGGTACTGCTTTTGAATTGATGGTAGTTAGGTAGTTAACTTTAGATTAGTTACATTTCCTTTTGGTTGATTAAAGATCTTTGTTTTCGGAAGTTTTGTCCTTTAATTTTATTCACTACTAAAATTAACGTTGTTCAGTGCATTAGCGTGAGGTTGCAATCTAGAGTTTTACCCTTTTATTTTATTTCAAATTTTTATCTCATTATTGCATTTGCATTTCTAATAATTTACAAGTTATCCAAAAAAGACCTAACATCAAGCACCTTTCAAAGAGAGTTTGAATAAATCAAATAAATTTTTTTATTATAGTCCTTCACTATGAAAATAACTAATTTCCCAATGCTTATACGTGGGACTACAAGCTAGTATGTACATATATGTGTACACACATATACAAACACACACACATACATAAATACATATAATTACCATCTGAAACAAAGCCAAATGCATTCTCAATTTGTGGACATCTCAACTATGAGGTCAAAAAAAAAAAAGAATAGAATTCCTGAGGTGTCAAGGTCAATGTTTTTTATTAGTTTTATTGATGGTGCTACACAAAGGCGAATTAACTATAACGAAATTTTAAAATGTTGAAAGCAGTATGCAAATGAGATTAGCAAGAAAGAATGTAGGACAAGGATAGAAAGTGCTCTTGTTCATTATTGTGAGTTTAACACTTAAAGAAACACGACATCTTCATTCTTATATTCTAAAACTTATTTAGGTAAAATAACATGATTCAATCATGTCAACATAGTCATGAAAGTACAATGCATGATAAATCATCGTCTGAAATTGGTAACCCTACAAATGGTGATATGAACTTGACCGAGGATAATTCATCTCTGTCTCATGGGGAGGATCAGTACATGATAGCTGGTTTAAAAGAGCGGCATGAAGGTTTTGCTTCTAAAATTAAGGCTATATAAGAAGCTAAAGTCCTCATGCTATGTGTTCTCCCACAAAACCGGCTTTGAACAAGTTCTGCTGTTGCAACAAATTAAGCCATCATTTTTTCCCCCGACAGCAAAAAGGCAAAAAGACAGTATTATATTGAAAAGAAGCGGCATTATATAAATTAAAATCTCGCCAAACTTTTTTCAAGTCCTAAAACATCACATTTTTCTTTGTATTTTCTTTGAGTTTGGCTTTTGTTACAATGCAAGAATGCTGATCCTGCAAAATACAGCAGCACTAAACAAAACATTTCCCAAAAATTCTGCTAAGAGACCAATTCTGCAAATTTTAATAATTACGAATGAAGTCTCACCCAAACAAACAATAGTTGTCCTTCAAAACCTTTACCCATTCATTCTGATATACTTTCAAGTATAGGTTGAATATTATACCTGAGAAAAAATGAAATGCTGAAAAGTAGAAAAAAGAGAAGACATAAGGCATGAATCAATTAACTAAAATATAGGTTGAAGCATGCCTTTTTTTGATGACCAAATTACCACGACGAAATTTGACAAATAGAATTTCAAAAACTCAATCCAATGTGATTTAAAGGTAAAGCCATGTTGTTTGGATCTACTGTGAGGTAAACCGATCAAAAGCACTCCATTCAGATCCAGAATGAGAAGTTTCTTTTTCGAACCCTCATCCCACAAATCTCCTTTGGCATCAATCTCCTTTTTCTGTTTATTTTATTTTAGGAAAACAACATAAGTGAAAGGTCTGCCAATTTATCCAATGCAATCTCCCAGGCAGCAAGCTTCTAGCAATGCTAGCTTGCAGCTATACATACAAATATTAGGAGTTGGATGCAATAAAATAAGCCTGCTAGAAGGACAACATGGATTAGTGCACTTATTGGTCCAGTAATGTTGGGTCGACATCCCATTGCCCAATATTGCATATATTTCATTGTGAAAATTCCACAACCTGATCCATCTTCTTGTCTTGAATTGTGATTGACAAGAAAAAATGTCTACCTAGGATCCTTATTCAACAATCTATTCAAAATCCATAACTAAGCCCAAAGAAAAAGGAAAAAAATGAAAGACATGGCAGTGATCATCTTACATTCTTTCATATTAAGATAAGCTACACAAACATAAAGCAAAATAAGTTACAAGTTTGCAAATTTTCAGAAAGTATGGGGCCCTCCCTCAACACATTCTAGAATAAATAAAGTACATTCTCCTACCATAAGTCTCATTAGACACAAATTTTTATTTTTTTGGAAATAATTCTGAGATAGCAGCAGAAAATAGTAATGTAAACTCCCCTAAACATATGTGCAGTAAAAGTGATTTTCCAGTAAAATATAACAGTAGGCAAAATATTTAATGTGAGAACCCGTAACTTTTCCATTTTCTAGGTTTTATTATCTTTCTAGGTTTCTTATCTTTAATGGCTTGTTTTCTGCATTTTCGTGATTAGGAAAAATTCTGGATACTGTTAAGGAGTAGATATAGTTTTTAGATGATTTTTCTAGTATCGAATAAGTTTTGAGAAATTAAGAGCGTATACCGGACGTGGGACCCACTAGGGCGAAAAGTTCGGAAAAATTCGGCCAACTAGGTTAAGTTTTGGATACTGGAATTAATTTACCGGGTGTTAAGAGATAAGTAGAGGTTGCAATTTGGATTGGTGTGAGAGGAAACAAAGTGATAGACTTGCATTAAATAGGATAACAAGTGTCACCATTTGATTGGATTGACTTGTATGACCACTATTCATTTTCTTACCAGTTGACCAAATAAATAAATAAATAATACCAAAAATTCACCATTTTCTCCTTCATCTTGGCCGACCTCTTCAAGCAACAAAAGAAAGAAAACTCTTCAAGTTTTTGGCTTCAATCTTACTCCAATCTACCAAATCGACCATTGAATCTTGTTTTTGCTCCATAGAAACACTTAAGGGAGTGATAGTGAGTTGTTTTGTGGAGTTGTTTGGAAGGCTCAAGTGATTAGTTGCTCTCCCTCTTGTGTTGCTAAGGTAAGTTGAGAAGGACCCCTCTCCTCCCTCTAATGATGCTTAAATCATGATTGGTGGTAGTATAAGATGCACTTTTATGGATTATATCTTGATTTTGGTTGAATTGATGAAGTTTTATAATTATTGGGGATTTTTCTGTTTTCATATGAATATGATTATGTGGTCATGTATGATGATTGGAAATGATATTTAAGGAAGCTAGAAGGTGGAAAAAGTGGTAAATTGCAAGCAATTTCTGTTTTGGAAGAAAAATTGGAAAGTTAGGGTTCTTTGAATTACATTCTGCCCGGTTTTGTAGCTCATAGTTAGAGGCCAAATTGGCCTTGGGTTAAAACATGAAAGTTGTAGGGAATGATATTTTAGAGATGCCTCCAAAATTTCAGGTCAATCGGAGTAGCGTATCTTGAGAAAAGATGGAATTACCCTTGCTGCCCTGGTTTTACCCGAAATTGAGAATTGCGTCTGTAATTGGTTATTTTGGTTGGGAATGCTTCCGAATTGGTTGTTGAGGTCTTCTGATGAATTGTATCCCTGTTTCTTATCTTTCGGATGGCTTTGGAATTTCTGGATTTGGACTTAGGTAACCTGATTTATGATGTTTGCACCAGAATGCGATTTGTGAACCTGTTTTTGCGGTTCTGGTGTAGTATCTTGCATTTTTGACCTAGTTACACTCGAAACTGGGCTGAGTGACCTTCTGTAACATTGTAGCCCTATCTCTTAGCTTCGAAACGGTGTATCTTGCACCTCCATCCGATAATCGTAGTGCCATTGGTACCAAAACCGCAAAATGATGTCAAAAACTATTTTTTTCGGGTTAACGCTTAACTCCATTTCCGGATTTTTCTGGTTTCCTCTAATGCTTATGTATGCTTATGGAGCCCTATTTTGGTGGTATTTGGAATTGGTTTATGACTTGTCATTGAGTCTTATTGTGCTTATTTGAATATTTTAGGGCTTGACTTTCATTTCCGGACTTTTCCCTAGCTTGAATTGTACTTGTACTACTTGGAGTTTACTAAACGGCTATTGAATGAACTTATGTTGTGTGTGACTTTGGGACTGGCTGAGGAAAAATAATGAAGCCATGACGGCTGGAAAAGTAAGCAAATTTAGGGGAAATGCTGTCCAATTTTCTAGGCCGTTTGGTTCCTTTAAGTTTGAATTGCCTTTTGGTCGAAATGAAGGGCTTTTGGGTTGTTTGAGCCTAGGTCTTCATGTTACCTTTTAGTTTTCAAAAAAATCATGTTTTGCACCCTTGCATTAGTAATTATTTGGCGAGGCATACGACTGGTAGTCGAGCCTCACATGTGCATTCTGTATACTCGATTTTTGAAAGTGGAACCTTCAATTGTTTTCCCTTGGATTATTTTAGGGTTTCTTGGTGATTAAAACTCTCTTTTGGGAGGTATCTGTACTGACCCCGGTGAGTGTTCCACTACCTGCTACCCGTTATGTGAAATATCTGAATATCTTAAATACTTGATTTATGACTGTTGGAGCCAAATACTGTTTTGATAAAAGGGAGGCGAGGGTGTACTTTATCACACTCGTTCTCGTCTGTTCATATGCCAATTTTGAGTGCGTATCTAAATCTGCTATCTGTATCTATATCTATTATCTGTATCTGGATCTGTATCTGTTCTGACGTCGTTTGGAAGCTTGTATCCAACGACCTTTCTGTGACCTCTGAGCTCAACACCTGTGACCAGTTACTCGAGTCGGGCCGGCAAGGGCCTGGTCGATTAGATAACGAACCACGGTAGTCTGTTTTGGGATCTTTGGGTATTGAGACCCTTGATTCCGGTATACTCGAGTATTACCATTTCTGATCTGATTGGATTTCGGGCCCGGTGGGGGTATGTGAGGTGGAAGGAATTGAAGAAAGTGGAGTCTACGGTAATGGTTACTTCTGTAACGTTGACGGAGTGTCAACTATTATTTCGATCAAGTTTCGGTGACGCAAATGGGAATTTGGCTCCTGAGAGCCACCTGTATCCTTCCGATTTGAATCATTGGTTCCTTTACTTGACATCTGGCATGTGTACATGATTTGTTAAATGTGAAATGCCATGAGTTTACTGCTATATGTCTGGTACCTCATTGAGCGCAAGCTCACCCCTTTCTGTTCCTTTTTGTTTTTCCTTACAGGAAAATAAATACTTTTGGACTGGATTTGACAATTGGTTGCCGAATTGAGTTAGTTGGACATATCTTTTGTATAGCTCATTGATTGAAACCCTAAATGTACTTTTGGGTCCGTTTCTCTTTTGGATTTGGCAAACCGTACATGTATCCATTTTTGAGTCACTTTGGTATGCCCCTTTGGGTTGTATATGCTAAATTTCGAGATGTAAATATTTGCTTGACGTTTGGTTGGATTTTGACGTGTCGGTTACTATTCATAACCGACTCCATTTTCATTTTTTTTATTTTGTGATTTTGACTTGTTTATGCGCATTTGTATGTTCCGGAACGTATTAGATCGCTCTAAACTGAACGACTGAGTCCTGGCGAGAGTTGGGCAGGCGGTCCGCCGAACCCTTTGGTTCGCCTTAGGATGAGGTGGGGCTGTCACATTTAACTTCTGTCTAACCTCATAATCATGTTATGAAGTTAAGTTGGGGTAAGCTATGTTGATCATTCAAATACAGACAAAGAATCAATCGTGGAGTTTTGCGTAAAGAATCCCAGCACACATGAGCATTGCATATAACACAATGTCTTCTGATTAAAAACTTGACATTAATAAGTCACAAGGGTGGATTCACATGGCTCTGACCAGATACACTACAAGAAAATCGGCCTTTTGTGACAACAAAAAGTCATCACTAAAAACCAAAAAGTTGTCATTATACGAATATAGTGACGACTTTTTCCATTGTCACATGGTTATCACTGATTCTATGTCACAAATAGGTCTATGTGACAACCCTTTGAATGTTGTCACAGAATCTTGTCATTCAATGACGAGGACGAAGTCATCACTAACGGTTATTATTCTATGACGACTTTTATTGTCACTGTTTCACCTATTTTTTGTCATTAAATGTAGCAAAAATCGTCACAAATTTGAAGTCTACAATGATAACTTGGGCTTGTCACTATCAATCCTAGTATTCAGTGACAAAAATAGTCATCACTTAGTGAACTTACATGTTAGTGACAACCTTCAAAGGTTGAAGAGTTGTCATCACCGAGCTTTGTCTTGAAGAGTTGCAATTGACCATTACAAATACAGCATTGTCATGGCATTTCCAACAATTATGGCAGAACATTCAATTTGACAAAAGGCTTAGTGAACTTGGCTTTGTCTTGAAACTAGTCTGTATTCAAAAAACTAAAGTATTGAGCCCATATCAGCTCAGTTAGTAACTACCATTATCCATCCAAATAACAGCGTACTTAGATCTCTAAACAAAAATATAGGCTAGTCCAAAAAACAGAGTATTAGATCTCTAAACAAAAATATAGACTAGAGCAGCAATCTATGTCAAAATGCAGCCATCCTCATCAGCATATCCAAAGCCCAAGCTATTGTTCATTTCCTCATGAGCATTTAACAGCATTGTACTGCAATGAAAGAAAAGTAGCATGCATTAGAGTAGATTCAATCAAAAAATATGCCATTACAAACGTACACCATTGAATTTGAATGAATAGTCATACTAAACAAAACTCAAACAAAGTCACCCATGATAAGTGGTAAAAGAATCATACCATTTACATGCCAATGTATCTAAACCAGATTTCTAGAAAACTATATAATTTTAATAAGACAGTAGTTGCAATAGAGAATGGAAATGCAAAGAATTTATATCCTCACCTTTCTAATAGGAATGATGTTATCACCGAAATGCATCAAATTCATCTCAATTCCCTTTTACTTCTTATACCAAATTCTGTCATGTTAAGCTGCAAGGAAAACTTTGTTTGGAATAAGTCCATGTACTGTGGTACAGTATCACTAGATACTCAGAGAAAAGGGAGTGGGGGAGGGAAAAAGTCCTTGACACCAAAACCTGCTTGTTTCATCAAAAAGTTCAAGCATCATGGAAAATCCAATTTTTTACACGATCCAGCCAATTTCTTTGGCATGGTATTCCCCTCCTACCTACCACAGAAATACCAGTCACATGCATTGAATCTCACATCCAAAATTCAAAAAGTGGAACATAACACCAAATTTGTTGAACAATATAATAACGACAACACAACCAAAGAAGAGAAACTTGGGGTATACATTCTATGCTTCTCTAGTTTAACTATTAGGATTTAGTTTAAACTAGTGACCACCTCAATCCTTGAAGAGGTAAAACAAGTAGTCAATACCTATTTTCGCACTATTTGAAGATAAGCCGAAAGTTTATCACCAATTCTGTCAAACACTTCAAGTAATAATAGTATTGAATCCATCTCCACATTCTTCTTTTTTACCTCTTGTAGGGACTTCTCATCAGCGTAGCCATACAAGGACTTGATTTCTTGTAAATTCAGAAACATAGCTTCTTTCAAGACAAAATTGTGGATTTTCATACCTCCCTCTAAATGAGGCACAACCTTTTCACGAGCCACCAACAACAAGCCTGCTAATTCTACCAGTTCCTACTCTTTCACATACTTAAGAAACTCAAATCCAACTTCTTTGGTCTTTTGCGCCAGCAATCTCACAACTTCTAGAGTAGCTCTCTGTCCCAAGAACAAAAAAAGATGAGATAATTGCTGCAAACGTCAATGGTGACACATATTGAAACTACAACCATAATCTGACTTGAATTCTTAATTACTATTCTTATTATCTCTGTGAAACTTGCTTAAAATCTCTTAACCATGCCTTAACAAATCCCATACAAACAGTTTCATTTACTGCATATACGTCTCCTAGAAAATAGAAGGGAAATCCGTACACATGAAATGACAGTCTTATTCAAATAAACAGACAGGAAAAGAAGCGAAAACGAATGAAACGCAGAACCATTTCTCCAATTTCTAATTTTGGAACAGACAGAGACCATTTGCTGAAACAAAATGAGATTAATTACTAACAAATATTGAGCACCTTAACACAGATTAACGTTGCAAATTCTGATACTTTTTACTATCAAAGTAATTGACTCAGAGGATAGGAAGAGCAAATACTTTTGTCAGCTCAGAAAATAAGAAAATATTGTGTCTTTTGTTTTTAATGTGAAGTATTATGCACAATTATCAGCAAAGGAATGGATAGCTAAATGAAAACAATGAATAGACCAATGCAAAAGGAAGCGACAATGAATTATAAATAAGAGAATGAACTATAGAAATAAACACAATTTCAGAATACACGGTTTAAAATCTTGTTTAGCATATGACTAATTTTAGAATAGTAATCTAGCCTTTGTAAGCAAAGCACATGACGCTCTTCTACCCTATCAAAAAAAAAGAAAAAACTTTGATGGTACTTTGGTAATAGAGGAACAATGACAAACAAATTTCTCCATTTGTCGAATCTCTTTTGCTACATCAATTATATCCAGCCTATTGGTTTGCTCATGTTCTGTGCATCTAAAAGCAAGATCCAAGAAAGATGGCAACTTCTGCTCTAGCACTGCTCTAAAAGCAAATAAAAAATTAGCTATGAGAAATAGTAATTTCAAAAAGACCTAAAGAATTTGACCAAATTTTGCCAAGACACAAACAAGCAACTTCGGGGCACTCTAGCCAAAAATCACTAACAAAGAATCAATCCATGAAAATCCAACAAATATATAAGAACAAAACAAAAGGGATTCAAAACTTGTTGATGCTTAAATCAGAGACTAACAAGATTGAACCTAAAAGCTTTTCTTTTTCTTTTTTTTTGAAAAAGGTTAAACAAACATTCGTATTCAAGCTATCATCTGAACTATACAATTCAACTAATTTCAGGATTCCCAAAAGAGAGTATGCAACCAAACAGGGCAACAACCATGAGTAAACCAAGTACAAAATAGAATTTGAGGGAATTGGCAATTGTAACTTTCATCTTTTAAAGAACCTGCTGCTCCTCAGCTTCCGCATCAAAGTCCAAGCCAAACATTTTTATCCAGCCGATATTAACAACAGCATCTATCCCAGCTAATTTTGGCATGAACTTCTTGATGTGGTCCTCTGCTGCTTCATCAGCTTTCAAAGTCTCACACTCAAAAGAAATTATAACCTTGTAATTCCCCTCCTTTGGTTCAAGCATACACACAACGTCCTTTTCCCACCAATGAGCATGATCAACATTACACATTCTAGCAGCATCATGCCCTCTGCATTCCACCACCATGTCCTTCTCCCTTCCACTATTGAAGTCTATAACGGTGAGCCTGATCAAACGGTAGTCCTCTCCCCTGCTGCATTCTCTTTCACAGGCTAACTCAGTGCCACAGAGGCCAAGGCAGAGAGAGTTGGGAAGCTGAATGAAGTGGCCCGAAATGGACCCACTTGGCAACAGCGCTATTGACGCTACTCCTTCCATAACCTTCCCTCCCCTACTTTCTTCACTTTCTTCTCCTTCCATTTCTGTATCCATGAATTGCCCCAGGTCCTTCAATTTCTCTTTGCAGTTTGATGACTGAGATGTGACACACACACACACACACACTCTCTCTCTCTCTCTCTCTCTCTCTCTGTGACAAGAAACAGAGAAGGTGCAACAAGCCATAGCCATGAAAATATGTACCATGCACTACAAAATCGGACACAAAATATTGAAATTACCTCAAACTATGTCTTCAATCCCTAACTTCTTGTTTTCCCCAAGCTTCAAGCTCTAAACTCAAGCTTTCACCCAAATTTTGAAGCCCTAATTTCTGATTTCTTGCCACCAAGGCAGTGCAACAGGCGAATTAGGGATGTTGGTGGTGCAAACTCGATAAAGTTGCCCAAATTCAAAGTGTTCGCACTAATTGGTTCATGGATGGATTTGGTAGTGCAAGCTTGATACATAAGGAGGGCATTCTCGGTGATGTGAGGAGGGCAAAAAGAGAGGAAGAAGATGTCTTAAATTTTGGCTATCAAATGGTGTCGTTTCCCTAAAATCCCTTCAGCCCGCCATGCCACTTGAATTTTTGAGTTTGCCGCTCTTAGTTCCGTACATATAAAAAGCACGCCTTTTCCTTATTTAGATGCAAGAAGTGCACGCTTTCTTTATCCTTTCACCTATCTCTCTCTTTTTTCTTTTTCTCATCTTTATGTAATTAAGTTTTTCTATTGTTTCTGGTTGTGTTAAAATAATAGAATATGACAATTTAGTGTGTTTAGACAGATTTTTTTTTATACCAATTTTAAGTCATATAGGACTTTTTCTAATTTATTATACAATAAAATAGATCAAAAAATAAAAATGTTGTTAGAAATATGTTTACGATTCAAAAAAATAAACACTCTTTTAATTAAAATTTTTTTGGTACTCATTTTGTGGTGTTATCAATTATGTATGACTTGCAGTTTAACAAGACCTGACAATTGAATTAGTTGATTGAACAATCAAAATAGTTTGTAAATACATGTACAAAATGCTAAATCTATTTATTTGGTATATGTACCAATTCATAAATGATAAATATAGTTTCTATAATTAATAACAACCTTTTCATCATGCAAATGTTAGGATTAGACTTAATTTCGTATTAAGTTTTATTGCTAAATTCTACTACTGACTACCTCTATTTTTAGATTATCCAAATTATTAATTTTCCACCGTGTTTTCATTTGGATAAATGGGAAATGTATGAATTTTTTTACATTTATAATAAATTATTACCTAAGTTTGGGAAAATTATAAAATATGTATTCCTATATAGTTTATTAAGATACCTTATATATTTTGCTAATAAAAAAATAGCGCTAAATTGCAACACCATAGGGTGCCATAGTACAAATAATGAAATTTGTGTATTACATATAGGGCTAAATTGCAAAAGTTAGAGTGCCATAGTTGATTTAATGAAATTGGCGAATTAGATATAAGGCTTAATTGCAACAGCTATGGTGTAATGGTAGAGTTAAAGAAATTGGTATACTACATATGGAGCAAAATTGCAAAAGTTAGGGTGCAATAGTAGAATTAAAGAAATTAGTGTACTGCATATGGGGCAAAATTACAAAAGTTATGGTGTCATAGTAGAATTAATGAAATTTTTTATTACATTTGGGGCTAAATTGCAAAAGTTAGGGTGGCATAGTAGAATTAATGAAAATGATCTAAGAACAAATACTTTAGACAGTGACAACTAATTGTTGTCACTACCTCTGAACCGGTTGAGCGACAGTGACGATGTTGGAAGTTGTCATTATATGGACCATTTTAGTGACAACATTTTCCTAGGTC